>NC_056435.1:15151512-15191530 GCF_018296145.1 Oncorhynchus tshawytscha
TGTCGGAGTCTGAAGAGCCCCTCTGTCCCAGCTGCCCTCTGTCCCGAGCTGCCCCTCTGTCCCGTGCTGCCCCTCTGTCCCGAGCTATTAAGTAGGGTTGCCGTGGCTAGGAGGTCACGGAAGCGGACAAGGTGGAGGAAGACTACGGTGAAGTGGGGGCCACGTCCAGCACCAGAGCCGCCATCAGACAGATGCCCACCCAGACCCTCCCCTATAGGTTCAGGTTTTGCGGCCGGAGTCCGCACCTTGGGTACTGTCACACCCTGACCATAGTTTACTTTGTATATTTCTATGTTTTGGTTGGTCAGGATGTGAGCTGAGTGGGCATTCTATGTTTCATGTCTAGTTTGTCTATTTCTATGTCTGGCCTGATATGGTTCTCAATCAGAGGCAGGTGTTAGTCATTGTCTCTGATTGGGAACCATATTTTGGGAGCCTGGGTTTCACTGTGTGTTTGTGGGTGATTGTTCCTGTCTCTGTGTTTTCACCAGATAGGGCTGTTTTCGTTACGTTTCCCCATTTGTTGTTTTTTGTAGTTTTTATATTGATTCGTGTTTTACGTTTGTTGATTAAACATGGATCGCAATCTACACGCCGCATTTTGGTCCGACTCTCCTTCACCAAAAGAGAACCTTTACACTCACAGGTGTGGCATATCAAAAAGCTGATTAAACAGCATGTTCATTACATAGGTGCACCTGTGCTGGGGACAATAAAAGGCCACTTTTAAATGTGCAGTTTTTTCACACAGCACAATGCCACAGATGTCAAGTTTTGAGGGAGCATGCAATTGGCTGACAGCAGGAATGTCCACCAGAGCTGTTGCCCGAGAATTTAATGTTCATTTCTGTACCATAAGCTGCATCCAATGACTTTTTAGAGAATTTGGCAGTACGTCCAACCGACCTCACAACCGCAGACCACGGGGAGGGGGGGGCTCCAAGGCCTACCCATGACTGCACCCCTGCTCATTCATGTGAAATCCATAGATTAGGGCCTAATTCATTAATAAAAATGTATTTATTTCCTTATATGAACTGTTACTGTGTGAAAACATTTAAAATGTTTAATTTCTTTCTTAGTCTACATGGACCCTGATAAAAGTAATGTCCTATAGAGGCCTCCCTGAGTGGCGCAGCTGTCTAAGGCACTGCTTCACAATGCTTGAGGCATCCCTACAGACCCAGGTTCGATCCCAGGCTGAGTCCCATAGGGCGGTGCACAATTGGCCCAGCGTCGTCCAGGTTAGGGGATGGTTTGGTTGGGGGCTTTACTTGGCTCATTGCGCTCTAGTGTCTTCTTGTGTTGGGCCAGGCACATGCAGGCTGACCTTGGTCCTCAGTTGAACAGTATTTCCTCCGACACAATGGTGTGGCTGGCTTCTGGGTTAAGCGGGTGGGTGTTAAGGAGTGCAGTTAGGCAGGTCATGTTTCAGAGGATGCATGACCTTTGCCTCTCCCAAGCCTGTTGGGGAGTTGCAGTAATGAGACGATTGTAATTAGATATGATGAAATTGGGGGGGTAAAATACAACAAAATATATATCGTAAAGGAAGGTCATACTTTATTTGGATTTCCATACTATCTTTTGATAAGTAACTGTTTGCTAACCCGTTAGGTTAGGTTTAGAATAACAGTTAAGGTTAGGATTAGAACTAGGGTAAGGTTTAAGGTTAGTAGATAGTTAGTTGAAATTTTGCTGATAGTGTTACCTGAAGGAAAGTGTGCCATTTGGGACACAAGCAATCATGTGGAGTACAATAAGTCTGTTTTTCCTCTGCATTATGTTCCTATCGTCAACAATTTGAATGTTACGCTCTGTTATAGGCAACTTATCGCATGAGGTACCGGGACAGATAATAAAGTAGGAAGTGACATCAGGAGGATTGATACGATACTTCCTATGAAGGCTATTGCAGCCTAAAGTCTAACGGAGGAAGCCTGTAAGGCCGCCACTGGTCCAAAGGAATATTCCCTTACATTTAAATGATCTACTGCGTGTGCTGGTAGTTAAAGACATGGGAATGTGTCTAAGTAACAGCATACGTTCAGTTCATTGTCATTGAACTAATTCCAGCACACTGTTCGGTATTTATTGTACAGTATAGCCTTAGGAGTTTGAACGATGGTGTTAAACTGTAACATCAAGACCAGGATCCATCATAGAATCACCATAGACTGCCATGCAAATGTCACACAACAACATTTAACCTTTGTTGGTATAGATGGGTTTGTCAGCTAATGGGGCCAAAATAACTCTTATTAAGACTAGTTGGTCAAGGTCTTAAAACTGCTGTACTGCGACCTACTCGTAAGACTTTTAAAGGCCTACTTTGAGTCCACCTCTGAGATTGACATGAAACACCTGCAGTACCCTTGATCATTGCGGCCTAATGCAGAGCATCAAACAGTGTAGAAGGACCATGTGACGTACCTCCAATGCCTTGAAATCGGATCCTTTCCAATAAATCAATCGATCAATCAAATGTATATTTATAAAGCCCTTTTACGTCAGCAGATATCAATGACTCCTCGGACCTCTGCTTCACAATCAAAGGTGTTTACAGAATCCCCCTCAAAACTTTACATCTAACTTCTCTGTCTGCAGTTTGAAAACTGTGTGTGTGTGTATGTATGTGTGTGTGTGTGTGGGTGTGTTACCTAGCTGTGGCTGGTGTCCTGTGTGTAATTCTGTAAAATAGTCGTCTAGGGTCTTTTTGCCCTATAGCTCTTTGTATGTAATGTGAAGGATCAAGACCTGTATGCACAAAGCGTCTCAGAATAGGAGTGCTAATCTAGGATCAGTATTTGGGCTTGTGTATGTTTACTGTATATGAGACCTGCAGGTCTCTTGACACCCGCGCCAGGCGTTCTTGCTAAGAGTAGTGCTAATATTAGGTTTCTGCCTTAAAGCGGAAAAGAAAAGAGGCGTGTGTCTTTCTCATCCATTGTTGGTCTTATCAGCCCAGCGGGACCTTTCACACGTAATCTCTGCGGCTTGGTTCAGCTGATCAACCGATCAACCGGAGGCGAAGATTACTGTCATTGAGAGCTCCTGCCGTTGTGCAATGGAAGGGTGAATTAGCCTAGCACAGAGGGACGCTACTCACGCTAGACTCGCTCACAGCACCGTTTCCTCTCCATCTCACTGTCTGTGGCAATAGAAGCCTGTGTGACAAACATGCCACTGAATTTTGATAGTGTGTGATAATCTGTTTATGCTGCTCCACCATTAGAGGAGCTTTCACAACTGACCTTCCCTCGATCGAGTGCGTCCATCCGTGTGTGTGTGTGTGCATGTGTCTCACACACCCTACTCATGCATTCATACATGTGTGTGCGTGTATGTCTTTGTATGCTTGTGTTTGTGCAAGCGTTTCTCACACACCCCCCACTCATGACCCTGCTGTGATGCCTCTCTGCAGTGCTTGAGGACATTGACCTTGGCAAGGCTTTGACCCACACAGCGAGCCTGGTAGCCTAGATCTAAAACCAGTGCTGCAATGAACAACCTGGAACACAGACACAATTCAATCCTGCTTCCATATGGATAAATGGGAATGGAGGGAGAACAGGGAAGTCATATTATACAGTCCAGCAGTTAATAAACTGGTTTTGTGTTCAGATATTTACTGTAGGGTAAGGTAAACAACCCATCTGTATTTTACAATCCTGTTTATTATTTTTTTCAAGCATTCTCTTGTATTTGGAGTCATAATCAGTGCTTAGTTACAATAAGAGGGTTGAATAATAAGAATCGCATAGATACTGCATAGATACGAATTGTGGCTATTACCACCTAGGTGCTGTAATTGAGGTGTTTCATTGGTCGGTATGTTGTAGACCTTAAGCATTTCGCATATCTGGTGACATTAGCCTCTCTACTCTGCAGATTGCAGGGCTGGCTGTCTAGGCACATGGTGTGTGTGTGTTTGTGTGTAGGATCGGGGGTTGCTGCTGTGTTTGCTTTGTGATGTTGGTCACCTGCAGGCTCTCTACAGAGACCCAACAGGGAGGCCTCGACTGTCGCTCACTCACTGGGGCGCCCCCGTGCCCCGTTGAGAGACGAACGCAACCCCACACAGACACACATGCATATGTTACTGACTGTTTCAAACCAAGGTTTCCTGTGTGCAACGAAACAGTTTAAGCCCACTGAGCTAAAGCCTAGACATTAGCTCAGGGAGTTAACGTGATTCTTCAGGTCTCAAGAAAGGGTACTCATCAAGTGAGCGTGGTTCAACCGCTGTTATACTTTACCTGCCTTTGACCTCCTTTGCAAAGACCCATCAGGGACACGGCACCAAAGTGAGCAACTGGGTTTCAAACCCGGGTCTCCTCTACCTTCTGAGCCTATATAGCTGTACAAACAGTCTGCTCTTGTGCTCGATGTCCCAGCTCTCTCCCTCTCATTCGCCTTGCTTACAGGCAGAGAGTGGTGTGTGTTTGTGTTGGCCTGTCTAGAGCCCCAGACTCTTGCCAGACTCTTCCAGATCCGCCAGTCTGCCAGACTCTTCCAGATCCGCCAGTCTGCCAGGATCTGCCAGAGCCTTCCTCCTCTCCTGTGCTGTCGGAGTCTGAAGAGCCCCTCTGTCCCGAGCTGCCCCTCTGTCCCGAGCTGCCCCTCTGTCCCGTGCTATTAAGTAGGGTTGCCGTGGCTAGGAGGTCACGGAAGCGGACAAGGTGGAGGAAGACTACGGTGAAGTGGGGGCCACGTCCAGCACCAGAGCCGCCACCGCGGACAGATGCCCACCCAGACCCTCCCCTATAGGTTCAGGTTTTGCGGCCGGAGTCCGCACCTTGGGTACTGTCACACCCTGACCATAGTTTACTTTGTATATTTCTATGTTTTGGTTGGTCAGGATGTGAGCTGAGTGGGCATTCTATGTTTCATGTCTAGTTTGTCTATTTCTATGTCTGGCCTGATATGGTTCTCAATCAGAGGCAGGTGTTAGTCATTGTCTCTGATTGGGAACCATATTTTGGGAGCCTGGGTTTCACTGTGTGTTTGTGGGTGATTGTTCCTGTCTCTGTGTTTTCACCAGATAGGGCTGTTTTCGTTACGTTTCCCCATTTGTTGTTTTTGTAGTTTTTATATTGATTCGTGTTTTACGTTTGTTGATTAAACATGGATCGCAATCTACACGCCGCATTTTGGTCCGACTCTCCTTCACCAAAAGAGAACCTTTACACTCACAGGTGTGGCATATCAAAAAGCTGATTAAACAGCATGTTCATTACATAGGTGCACCTTGTGCTGGGGACAATAAAAGGCCACTTTTAAATGTGCAGTTTTTTCACACAGCACAATGCCACAGATGTCAAGTTTTGAGGGAGCATGCAATTGGCTGACAGCAGGAATGTCCACCAGAGCTGTTGCCCGAGAATTTAATGTTCATTTCTGTACCATAAGCTGCATCCAATGACTTTTTAGAGAATTTGGCAGTACGTCCAACCGACCTCACAACCGCAGACCACGGGGAGGGGGGGGCTCCAAGGCCCACCCATGACTGCACCCCTGCTCATTCATGTGAAATCCATAGATTAGGGCCTAATTCATTAATAAAAATGTATTTATTTCCTTATATGAACTGTTACTGTGTGAAAACATTTAAAATGTTTAATTTCTTTCTTAGTCTACATGGACCCTGATAAAAGTAATGTCCTATAGAGGCCTCCTGAGTGGCGCAGCTGTCTAAGGCACTGCTTCACAATGCTTGAGGCATCCCTACAGACCCAGGTTCGATCCCAGGCTGAGTCCCATAGGGCGGTGCACAATTGGCCCAGCGTCGTCCAGGTTAGGGGATGGTTTGGTTGGGGGCTTTACTTGGCTCATTGCGCTCTAGTGTCTTCTTGTGTTGGGCCAGGCACATGCAGGCTGACCTTGGTCCTCAGTTGAACAGTATTTCCTCCGACACAATGGTGTGGCTGGCTTCTGGGTTAAGCGGGTGGGTGTTAAGGAGTGCAGTTAGGCAGGTCATGTTTCAGAGGATGCATGACCTTTGCCTCTCCCAAGCCTGTTGGGGAGTTGCAGTAATGAGACGATTGTAATTAGATATGATGAAATTGGGGGGGTAAAATACAACAAAATATATATCGTAAAGGAAGGTCATACTTTATTTGGATTTCCATACTATCTTTTGATAAGTAACTGTTTGCTAACCCGTTAGGTTAGGTTTAGAATAACAGTTAAGGTTAGGATTAGAACTAGGGTAAGGTTTAAGGTTAGTAGATAGTTAGTTGAAATTTTGCTGATAGTGTTACCTGAAGGAAAGTGTGCCATTTGGGACACAAGCAATCATGTGGAGTACAATAAGTCTGTTTTTCCTCTGCATTATGTTCCTATCGTCAACAATTTGAATGTTACGCTCTGTTATAGGCAACTTATCGCATGAGGTACCGGGACAGATAATAAAGTAGGAAGTGACATCAGGAGGATTGATACGATACTTCCTATGAAGGCTATTGCAGCCTAAAGTCTAACGGAGGAAGCCTGTAAGGCCGCCACTGGTCCAAAGGAATATTCCCTTACATTTAAATGATCTACTGCGTGTGCTGGTAGTTAAAGACATGGGAATGTGTCTAAGTAACAGCATACGTTCAGTTCATTGTCATTGAACTAATTCCAGCACACTGTTCGGTATTTATTGTACAGTATAGCCTTAGGAGTTTGAACGATGGTGTTAAACTGTAACATCAAGACCAGGATCCATCATAGAATCACCATAGACTGCCATGCAAATGTCACACAACAACATTTAACCTTTGTTGGTATAGATGGGTTTGTCAGCTAATGGGGCCAAAATAACTCTTATTAAGACTAGTTGGTCAAGGTCTTAAAACTGCTGTACTGTGACCTACTCGTAAGACTTTTAAAGGCCTACTTTGAGTCCACCTCTGAGATTGACATGAAACACCTGCAGTACCCTTGATCATTGCGGCCTAATGCAGAGCATCAAACAGTGTAGAAGGACCATGTGACGTACCTCCAATGCCTTGAAATCGGATCCTTTCCAATAAATCAATCGATCAATCAAATGTATATTTATAAAGCCCTTTTACGTCAGCAGATATCAATGACTCCTCGGACCTCTGCTTCACAATCAAAGGTGTTTACAGAATCCCCCTCAAAACTTTACATCTAACTTCTCTGTCTGCAGTTTGAAAACTGTGTGTGTGTGTATGTATGTGTGTGTGTGTGTGGGTGTGTTACCTAGCTGTGGCTGGTGTCCTGTGTGTAATTCTGTAAAATAGTCGTCTAGGGTCTTTTTGCCCTATAGCTCTTTGTATGTAATGTGAAGGATCAAGACCTGTATGCACAAAGCGTCTCAGAATAGGAGTGCTAATCTAGGATCAGTATTTGGGCTTGTGTATGTTTACTGTATATGAGACCTGCAGGTCTCTTGACACCCGCGCCAGGCGTTCTTGCTAAGAGTAGTGCTAATATTAGGTTTCTGCCTTAAAGCGGAAAAGAAAAGAGGCGTGTGTCTTTCTCATCCATTGTTGGTCTTATCAGCCCAGCGGGACCTTTCACACGTAATCTCTGCGGCTTGGTTCAGCTGATCAACCGATCAACCGGAGGCGAAGATTACTGTCATTGAGAGCTCCTGCCGTTGTGCAATGGAAGGGTGAATTAGCCTAGCACAGAGGGACGCTACTCACGCTAGACTCGCTCACAGCACCGTTTCCTCTCCATCTCACTGTCTGTGGCAATAGAAGCCTGTGTGACAAACATGCCACTGAATTTTGATAGTGTGTGATAATCTGTTTATGCTGCTCCACCATTAGAGGAGCTTTCACAACTGACCTTCCCTCGATCGAGTGCGTCCATCCGTGTGTGTGTGTGTGCATGTGTCTCACACACCCTACTCATGCATTCATACATGTGTGTGCGTGTATGTCTTTGTATGCTTGTGTTTGTGCAAGCGTTTCTCACACACCCCCCACTCATGACCCTGCTGTGATGCCTCTCTGCAGTGCTTGAGGACATTGACCTTGGCAAGGCTTTGACCCACACAGCGAGCCTGGTAGCCTAGATCTAAAACCAGTGCTGCAATGAACAACCTGGAACACAGACACAATTCAATCCTGCTTCCATATGGATAAATGGGAATGGAGGGAGAACAGGGAAGTCATATTATACAGTCCAGCAGTTAATAAACTGGTTTTGTGTTCAGATATTTACTGTAGGGTAAGGTAAACAACCCATCTGTATTTTACAATCCTGTTTATTATTTTTTTCAAGCATTCTCTTGTATTTGGAGTCATAATCAGTGCTTAGTTACAATAAGAGGGTTGAATAATAAGAATCGCATAGATACTGCATAGATACGAATTGTGGCTATTACCACCTAGGTGCTGTAATTGAGGTGTTTCATTGGTCGGTATGTTGTAGACCTTAAGCATTTCGCATATCTGGTGACATTAGCCTCTCTACTCTGCAGATTGCAGGGCTGGCTGTCTAGGCACATGGTGTGTGTGTGTTTGTGTGTAGGACCGGGGGGTTGCTGCTGTGTTTGCTTTGTGATGTTGGTCACCTGCAGGCTCTCTACAGAGACCCAACAGGGAGGCCTCGACTGTCGCTCACTCACTGGGGCGCCCCCCGTGCCCCGTTGAGAGACGAACGCAACCCCACACAGACACACATGCATATGTTACTGACTGTTTCAAACCAAGGTTTCCTGTGTGCAACGAAACAGTTTAAGCCCACTGAGCTAAAGCCTAGACATTAGCTCAGGGAGTTAACGTGATTCTTCAGGTCTCAAGAAAGGGTACTCATCAAGTGAGCGTGGTTCAACCGCTGTTATACTTTACCTGCCTTTGACCTCCTTTGCAAAGACCCATCAGGGACACGGCACCAAAGTGAGCAACTGGGTTTCAAACCCGGGTCTCCTCTACCTTCTGAGCCTATATAGCTGTACAAACAGTCTGCTCTTGTGCTCGATGTCCCAGCTCTCTCCCCTCTCATTCGCCTTGCTTACAGGCAGAGAGTGGTGTGTGTTTGTGTTGGCCTGTCTAGAGCCCCAGACTCTTGCCAGACTCTTCCAGATCCGCCAGTCTGCCAGACTCTTCCAGATCCGCCAGTCTGCCAGGATCTGCCAGAGCCTTCCTCCTCTCCTGTGCTGTCGGAGTCTGAAGAGCCCCTCTGTCCCGAGCTGCCCCTCTGTCCCGAGCTGCCCCTCTGTCCCGTGCTGCCCCTCTGTCCCGAGCTATTAAGTAGGGTTGCCGTGGCTAGGAGGTCACGGAAGCGGACAAGGTGGAGGAAGACTACGGTGAAGTGGGGGCCACGTCCAGCACCAGAGCCGCCACCGCGGACAGATGCCCACCCAGACCCTCCCCTATAGGTTCAGGTTTTGCGGCCGGAGTCCGCACCTTGGGGGGGGTACTGTCACACCCTGACCATAGTTTACTTTGTATATTTCTATGTTTTGGTTGGTCAGGATGTGAGCTGAGTGGGCATTCTATGTTTCATGTCTAGTTTGTCTATTTCTATGTCTGGCCTGATATGGTTCTCAATCAGAGGCAGGTGTTAGTCATTGTCTCTGATTGGGAACCATATTTTGGGAGCCTGGGTTTCACTGTGTGTTTGTGGGTGATTGTTCCTGTCTCTGTGTTTTCACCAGATAGGGCTGTTTTCGTTACGTTTCCCCATTTGTTGTTTTTTGTAGTTTTTATATTGATTCGTGTTTTACGTTTGTTGATTAAACATGGATCGCAATCTACACGCCGCATTTTGGTCCGACTCTCCTTCACCAAAAGAGAACCTTTACACTCACAGGTGTGGCATATCAAAAAGCTGATTAAACAGCATGTTCATTACATAGGTGCACCTTGTGCTGGGGACAATAAAAGGCCACTTTTAAATGTGCAGTTTTTTCACACAGCACAATGCCACAGATGTCAAGTTTTGAGGGAGCATGCAATTGGCTGACAGCAGGAATGTCCACCAGAGCTGTTGCCCGAGAATTTAATGTTCATTTCTGTACCATAAGCTGCATCCAATGACTTTTTAGAGAATTTGGCAGTACGTCCAACCGACCTCACAACCGCAGACCACGGGGAGGGGGGGGCTCCAAGGCCCACCCATGACTGCACCCCTGCTCATTCATGTGAAATCCATAGATTAGGGCCTAATTCATTAATAAAAATGTATTTATTTCCTTATATGAACTGTTACTGTGTGAAAACATTTAAAATGTTTAATTTCTTTCTTAGTCTACATGGACCCTGATAAAAGTAATGTCCTATAGAGGCCTCCTGAGTGGCGCAGCTGTCTAAGGCACTGCTTCACAATGCTTGAGGCATCCCTACAGACCCAGGTTCGATCCCAGGCTGAGTCCCATAGGGCGGTGCACAATTGGCCCAGCGTCGTCCAGGTTAGGGGATGGTTTGGTTGGGGGCTTTACTTGGCTCATTGCGCTCTAGTGTCTTCTTGTGTTGGGCCAGGCACATGCAGGCTGACCTTGGTCCTCAGTTGAACAGTATTTCCTCCGACACAATGGTGTGGCTGGCTTCTAGGTTAAGCGGGTGGGTGTTAAGGAGTGCAGTTAGGCAGGTCATGTTTCAGAGGATGCATGACCTTTGCCTCTCCCAAGCCTGTTGGGGAGTTGCAGTAATGAGACGATTGTAATTAGATATGATGAAATTGGGGGGTAAAATACAACAAAATATATATCGTAAAGGAAGGTCATACTTTATTTGGATTTCCATACTATCTTTTGATAAGTAACTGTTTGCTAACCCGTTAGGTTAGGTTTAGAATAACAGTTAAGGTTAGGATTAGAACTAGGGTAAGGTTTAAGGTTAGTAGATAGTTAGTTGAAATTTTGCTGATAGTGTTACCTGAAGGAAAGTGTGCCATTTGGGACACAAGCAATCATGTGGAGTACAATAAGTCTGTTTTTCCTCTGCATTATGTTCCTATCGTCAACAATTTGAATGTTACGCTCTGTTATAGGCAACTTATCGCATGAGGTACCGGGACAGATAATAAAGTAGGAAGTGACATCAGGAGGATTGATACGATACTTCCTATGAAGGCTATTGCAGCCTAAAGTCTAACGGAGGAAGCCTGTAAGGCCGCCACTGGTCCAAAGGAATATTCCCTTACATTTAAATGATCTACTGCGTGTGCTGGTAGTTAAAGACATGGGAATGTGTCTAAGTAACAGCATACGTTCAGTTCATTGTCATTGAACTAATTCCAGCACACTGTTCGGTATTTATTGTACAGTATAGCCTTAGGAGTTTGAACGATGGTGTTAAACTGTAACATCAAGACCAGGATCCATCATAGAATCACCATAGACTGCCATGCAAATGTCACACAACAACATTTAACCTTTGTTGGTATAGATGGGTTTGTCAGCTAATGGGGCCAAAATAACTCTTATTAAGACTAGTTGGTCAAGGTCTTAAAACTGCTGTACTGCGACCTACTCGTAAGACTTTTAAAGGCCTACTTTGAGTCCACCTCTGAGATTGACATGAAACACCTGCAGTACCCTTGATCATTGCGGCCTAATGCAGAGCATCAAACAGTGTAGAAGGACCATGTGACGTACCTCCAATGCCTTGAAATCGGATCCTTTCCAATAAATCAATCGATCAATCAAATGTATATTTATAAAGCCCTTTTACGTCAGCAGATATCAATGACTCCTCGGACCTCTGCTTCACAATCAAAGGTGTTTACAGAATCCCCCTCAAAACTTTACATCTAACTTCTCTGTCTGCAGTTTGAAAACTGTGTGTGTGTGTATGTATGTGTGTGTGTGTGTGTGGGTGTGTTACCTAGCTGTGGCTGGTGTCCTGTGTGTAATTCTGTAAAATAGTCGTCTAGGGTCTTTTTGCCCTATAGCTCTTTGTATGTAATGTGAAGGATCAAGACCTGTATGCACAAAGCATCTCAGAATAGGAGTGCTAATCTAGGATCAGTATTTGGGCTTGTGTATGTTTACTGTATATGAGACCTGCAGGTCTCTTGGCACCCGCGCCAGGCGTTCTTGCTAAGAGTAGTGCTAATATTAGGTTTCTGCCTTAAAGCGGAAAAGAAAAGAGGCGTGTGTCTTTCTCATCCATTGTTGGTCTTATCAGCCCAGCGGGACCTTTCACACGTAATCTCTGCGGCTTGGTTCAGCTGATCAACCGATCAGCCGGTAGGGAGGCGAAGATTACTGTCATTGAGAGCTCCTGCCGTTGTGCAATGGAAGGGTGAATTAGCCTAGCACAGAGGGACGCTACTCACGCTAGACTCGCTCACAGCACCGTTTCCTCCATCTCACTGTCTGTGGCAATAGAAGCCTGTGTGACAAACATGCCACTGAATTTTGATAGTGTGTGATAATCTGTTTATGCTGCTCCACCATTAGAGGAGCTTTCACAACTGACCTTCCCTCGATCGAGTGCGTCCATCCGTGTGTGTGTGTGTGTGCATGTGTCTCACACCCTACTCATGCATTCATACATGTGTGTGCGTGTATGTCTTTGTATGCTTGTGTTTGTGCAAGCGTTTCTCACACACCCCCCACTCATGACCCTGCTGTGATGCCTCTCTGCAGTGCTTGAGGACATTGACCTTGGCAAGGCTTTGACCCACACAGCGAGCCTGGTAGCCTAGATCTAAAACCAGTGCTGCAATGAACAACCTGGAACACAGACACAATTCAATCCTGCTTCCATATGGATAAAAGGGAATGGAGGGAGAACAGGGAAGTCATATTATACAGTCCAGCAGTTAATAAACTGGTTTTGTGTTCAGATATTTACTGTAGGGTAAGGTAAACAACCCATCTGTATTTTACAATCCTGTTTATTATTTTTTTCAAGCATTCTCTTGTATTTGGAGTCATAATCAGTGCTTAGTTACAATAAGAGGGTTGAATAATAAGAATCGCATAGATACTGCATAGATACGAATTGTGGCTATTACCACCTAGGTGCTGTAATTGAGGTGTTTCATTGGTCGGTATGTTGTAGACCTTAAGCATTTCGCATATCTGGTGACATTAGCCTCTCTACTCTGCAGATTGCAGGGCTGGCTGTCTAGGCACATGGTGTGTGTGTGTTTGTGTGTAGGACCGGGGGTTGCTGCTGTGTTTGCTTTGTGATGTTGGTCACCTGCAGGCTCTCTACAGAGACCCAACAGGGAGGCCTCGACTGTCGCTCACTCACTGGGGCGCCCCCGTGCCCCGTTGAGAGACGAACGCAACCCCACACAGACACACATGCATATGTTACTGACTGTTTCAAACCAAGGTTTCCTGTGTGCAACGAAACAGTTTAAGCCCACTGAGCTAAAGCCTAGACATTAGCTCAGGGAGTTAACGTGATTCTTCAGGTCTCAAGAAAGGGTACTAATCAAGTGAGCGTGGTTCAACCGCTGTTATACTTTACCTGCCTTTGACCTCCTTTGCAAAGACCCATCAGGGACACGGCACCAAAGTGAGCAACTGGGTTTCAAACCCGGGTCTCCTCTACCTTCTGAGCCTATATAGCTGTACAAACAGTCTGCTCTTGTGCTCGATGTCCCAGCTCTCTCCCCTCTCATTCGCCTTGCTTACAGGCAGAGAGTGGTGTGTGTTTGTGTTGGCCTGTCTAGAGCCCCGTTTATACCTGGTTTGAACATGCTTCCGTTGTCCTGATATTTTCCACATTCTGATTGTGCCCACATTTGTCAACAGGTGTAGGCAATCAAAAGACTCATTTTGATCTGATTATGATGAGATCTTCCTCACCACCTCTGGTAATTAAAGACACATCTTGTACAAATATCCTTGAAGTGTAAACGAATCTGTACAACGGAAGTATATACAGTACATTTGACCAATTTCACAGTTGTCTTGCCCTCAAAAAAAGTAATACACACCGGCCAGTTGAATTAAGGACCTACTGGCACTTTGGTTGGATGCCACAGTACAATACTGCGTCCAGCTCTAAAGTAGCCTAGAGTCCTTCGTATTGAAGCCTACATCATAATGGACAGTTGCCTCACTCATGCTCACAGAAAGCTATGTGCATTTGCGCATCAGATTGGACATCTTCTGCATTTCATTGATAGCTGTAAAATGCTCAGACACAGAATAAAATAGAAAATAAATAAAAATATAAAGTTGAAACGGACTGCATTATAATACCAATGTATTATGTTCATATCTGATATAGCAACTGAATTAGATTATTCACCACTCTCCCACCATTCATAGGTGCTCAAAACCAGCTTCTCCCAATGATTCCCACTGGTGATGTACTTTTTCTTCATGGGAGGAATCTCCACTATCCTCAGAGTCATAGGTTGCGTCTCAAATGTCACCCAATTCCCTACATAGTGCACTATTTTTGACCAGGGCCATAGGGTGGTGCACCAAAGGGAATAGGGTGCCATTTGGGATGCAACCATGCTATCATTGTAGACTGGAGGCAATAAACGGCATGGTTCTTAGTCTGGACTGAGTTCCGGATGAGGAAAACGTTGCAGAAACATGAGAAACGGTGTTGTTTTGAATGACTAGTTGAAAGTATGTAAGTATGTTTGTAAGTACGGCAATAGACAAAGAATTGTAATTATGTAATTATGGCAGTAGACCTAGCATTTTGGGCTCTGGAGTGAATGGCTGACCGATTTAAATGCAGCGCTCTGGTGGATGAATAGCAAGCTCACTCAGGATGCCATCTCTCAAAACAGACATGAGATGGGCTGTTCGAAAGAGTTAAATGGGCAATCTGTTTGCCAAAAATGTGGCGGGGGGTGGGTGCACTTTGTTGTTGTTTTGAATCCCAAATTGACCATTTACTGTAAATGCTGGAGAGTCATTGTGCAAAGTCGTGACATGTCTGTAGTCTGTGACTGCGAGGAGCAAGTGGGAAATGGATGTGAAAGGGAGAGGGCTGCTATTCTTAGCGTGGTGAATTCAGTTGAGACACATTTTGACTACTGCATACAGGGTGACAACAGAGATATGTGTTAAGGGAAAATATTTCATTGACCTTTCATTGACCTTCATTGAATTTCATTGACCTTTCATTGACCAGCCAGCTGCCTGTACTTGCAACATGGAGTGTCATTGCCTACCTGTTAGAACATACAGTATATGCTGTGTTTGACTTGGCACTATGGCTTTTAAACAGTTTATATGGAGATAACAGCCCACACAGCTCAAAAAGATAAATATAAGACTCCTGCTAAAAGGTCAACGTGAGAATACCCCCCCACACACACACACTCTCCCTCTCTCTGCTCTGCAATTGAGATGCTCTCTGGCTGTTGAATGGGTTTTATGAACAAATCTGAAAAGTCAACAGATGACTGGTGACTTGACAGTCTTGTGATCTACAGTAGGGGCTTGACCTTCTGGCTGTCTCCCTCAGCTCTGAGCACCACTCTTGGGTTGTTGTGATGTAAGACTTTTGGCACTGCCGAAGTCAAATCAGCTCCCATTCCCCCAATCCTAACCTTATAACCATTAGTGTGGGAGAGAGAAAAAACTGACCCAAGATTAGCGTCTCGAGGACAACTTCACCAAATCAAATCAAAGTTTATTTGTCACGTGCGCCAAATACAAGAGGTGTAGACCTTACAGTGAAATGCTTACTTACAGGCTGTAACCAATAGTGCAAAAAAGGTGTTAGGTGAACAATAGGTAAGTAAAGAAATAAAACAACAGTAAAAAGACAGGCTATATAAAGTAGCAAGGCTATATTACAGACACCGGTTAGTCAGGCTGATTGAGGTAGTATGTACATGTAGATATGGTTAAAGTAACTATGCATATATGATGAACAGAGAGTAGCAGTATAGTAAAAGAGGGGTTGGCAGGTGGTGGGTGGCAGGACACAATGCAGAGAGCCCTGTTAGCCAATGTGCGAGAGCACTGGTTGGTCGGCCCAATTGAGGTAGTATGTACATGAATGTATAGTTACTGTGACTGCATATATGATAAACAGAGAGTAGCAGCAGCGTAAAAAGAGGGCTTGGGAGGGTTGGGGGGGCACACATTGCAAATAGTCTGGGTAGCCATTTGATTATCTGTTCAGGAGTCTTATGGCTTGGGGGTAAAAACTGCTGAGAAGCTTTTTTTTCCTAGACTTGGCACTCCGGTACCGCTTCCCATGCGGTAGTAGAGAGAACAGTCTATGACTGGGGTGGCTGGGGTCTTTGACAATTTTTAGGGCCTTCCTCTGACACCGCCTGGTGTAGAGGTCCTGGATGGCAGGCAGCTTAGCCCCAGTGATGTACTGGGCCGTACCCACTAGCCTCTGTAGTGCCTTGCGGTCAGAGGCCGAGCAATTGCCGTACCAGGCAGTGATGCAACCAGTCAGGATGCTCTCGATGTGGCAGCTGTAGAACCCTTTGAGGATCCCAGGACCCATTCCAAATCTTTTTATTTTCCTGAGGGGGAATAGGCTTTTTGTGCCCTCTTCACGACTGTCTTGGTGTGTTTGGACCATTCTAGTTTGTTGTTGATGTGGACACCAAGGAACATGAAGCTCTCAACCTACTCCACTACAGCCCTGTCGATGAGAATGGGGGCGTGTTCGGTCCTCCTTTTCCTGTAGTCCACAATCATCTCCTTAGTCTTGGTTACGTTGAGGGATAGGTTGTTATTCTGGCACCATCAGGCCAGGTCTCTGACCTCCTCCCTATAGGCTGTCTCGTTGTCGTCTGCAAACTTAATGATGGTGTTGGAGTCGTGCCTGGCCATGCAGTCGTAGGTGAACAGGGAGTACAGGAGGAGACTGAGCACGCACCCCTGTGGGGCCCCAGTGTTGAGGATCAGCATGGCAGATGTGTTGCTACCTACCCTCACCACCTGGGGGCGGCCCGTCAGGAAGTCCAGGATCCAGTTGCAGAGGGATGTGTTTAGCCCCAGGATCCTTAGCTTAGTGATGAGCTTTGAGGGTACTATTGTGTTGAAAGCTGAGCTGTAGTCAATGAATAGCATTCAAAGGGCAGTGTGGAGTGCAATAGAGATTGCATCATCTGTGGATCAGTTTGAGTGGTATGCAAATTCGAGTGGGTCTAGCGTTTCTGGGATAATGGTGTTGATGTGAGCCATTACCAACCTTTCAAAGCACTGCATGGCTACGGACGTGAGTACCACGGGTCTGTAGTCATTTAGGCAGGTTGCCTTTGTGTTCTTGGGCACAGGGACTATGCTAGTCTGCTTGAAACATGTTGGTTTTACAGACTCAATCAGGGACATGTTGAAAATGATCAGCACATGCCTGGAGCACACGTCCTGGTAATCCATCTGGCTCCGCAGCCTTGTGTATGTTGATCTGTTTAACCTCTAGTGACACCCCATCCCGTGAACGGGACCATTGTCATCATCTGACACTAATTAGCATAACACAACGGACAAATATTCCTAGAAAATATTCCTATTCATAAATCACAAATGAAATATATTGAGACACAGCTTAGCATTTTGTTAATCACCCTGTCATCTCAGATTTTCAAAATATGCTTTACAGCCAAAGCTAGACAAGCATTTGTGTAAGTTTATCGATAGCCTAGCATAGCATTTTGTCCAGCTAGCAGCAGGTAACTTGGTCACGGATATCAGAAAAGCAATCAAATTAAATCGTTTACCTTTGATGAGCTTCGGATGTTTTCACTCACAGACTCCCAGTTAGATAGCAAATGTTCCTTTTTTCCAAAAATATTATTTTTGTAGGCGAAATAGCTCCGTTTGTTCTTCACGTTTGGCTGAGAAATCTCCAGGAAATTGCAGTCACGAAAACGGCGAAGAATATTCCAAATTAGCTCCATAATATCGACAGAAACATGGCAAACGTTATTTATAATCAATCCTCAAGGTGTTTTTCAAATATCTATTCGATAATATATCCATCGGGACAATTAGTTTTTCAGTAGGACCGATTGGAGTAATGGCTACCTCTGTATTTTACGCGAGAGTCACCCTGGGAGCCATCAGGTGACCACTTGCGCAATGTAGCCGCCTACGGGTATTCTTCAACATAAATGCGTAAAACTACGTCACAATGCTGTAGACACCTTCGGGAATACGGAGAAAGAGTAATCTGGTTGATAGCCCATTCACTGCTCAATAGGGATGCATTGAAACGCAGCGCTTTCAAAACATGAGGCACTTCAGGATTGGATTTTTCTCAGGCTTTCGCCTGCAACATCAGTTCTGTTATACTCACAGACAATATTTTTACAGTTTTGGAAACTTTAGAGTGTTTTCTATCCCAAGCTGTCAATTATATGCATATTCTAGCATCTTGTCCTGACAAAATATCCCGTTTACTACGGGACCGTTTTTTTCTCCAAAAATGAAAATACTGCCCCCTAGTCACAATTAAAGGTCTTACTCAAGTCGGCTACGGAGACCATGATCACACAGTCGTCCGGAACAGCTCTCATGCATGCCTCAGTGTTGCTTGCCTCGAAGCAAGCATAGAAGTGATTTATCTCATCTGGTAGGCTCATGTCACTGGGCAGCTCACGGCTGTGCTTCCCTTTGCAGTCTGTAATAGTTTGCATGCCCTTCCACATAAGACGAGAGTCGGAGCCGGTGTAGTATGATTCAATCTTAGGCCTGTTTTGACGCTTTGCCTGTTTGATGGTTTGTCGCAGGGCATAGCAGGATTTCTTGTAAGCTTCCGGGTTAGAGTCCCACACCTCGAAAGCGACAGCTCTACCCTTTAGCTCAGTGCAAATGTTACCCGTAATCCATGGCTTCTGGTTGGGGTATGTACGTACAGTCACTGTGGGGATGACGCCCTCAAAGCACTTGTTCATAAAGCCAGTGACTGATGTGGTGTACTCCTCAATGCCATCGGAAGAATCCCGGAACATGTTCCAGTCTGTGATAGCAAAGCAGTCCTGTAGTTTAGCATCTGCTTCATCTGACCACTTTGTTATAGACCGAGTCACTGGTGCTTCCTTCTTTAATTTTTGCTTGTAAGCAGGAATCAGGAGGATAGAGTTGTGGTCGGATTTACCAAATGGAGGGCCGAGGGAGAGCTTTGTACGAGTCTCTGTGTGTGGAGTACAGGTGATCTAGAATTTTTTTCCCTCTGATAGAAATTTGGTAGAACTGATTTAAGTTTCCCTGCATTAAAGTCTCCGGCCACTAGGAGCGCCACCTCTGGGTGTGTGCCATATACCTTTGGCAATGGTCATAGACGGGGTGGCCCTACACACACACACAGACAGGGTGGCAACAAAGTGACAACCGTAAGTCCATACATTTTCACCCCATTGGGAATCAACATCCATGGTGTTGCTAGAGCCATGTACTTAACAACTGAGCCACAAAGGACCATTACAATACATAAGTACAATACTGTAAAAAACAATACATGATTGTGGAAGAGGTATCCAATGACCACACCTTCGACCACATATGGGATAGAAAATATGAAAATGAGATGTTCAGTCAATATTGATTGGTAGTGCAAAGCCTAATGTGAAACAGTGCAATGTACTGTGATTTACAGTACTGTAGCATATAACTTTCAGAACTTAAAAGGGCAATTTTGAAACATGTAGGACTGTCTTTCATGTTTTTGCTAATGGTTTAACTGGTTGTTAAAAGAGCTCAATTGACAATGTATCATTATGATGTGTTTTGGTGATTTAAACCAATGTTTTCATTATATTTCACAGTAAACTTATATTTTGGATCAATGATTGTGTAGGGAAAGATGTCTCCAAACAAAAATGAATGCACAATGAAAGGTTTTGAATGTAAGACCGGCTGTGTTACCAGTTTGGAGTTTTGTACTAAGACTTTATAAAATTCACCACATACCACATAGCACCAAAGCAATAAAAAAAACTGTAAACCAGGGAGCAAAAGTGTTTGCAATGACATCTTGTTGACGTCTATTGTGACATGGTCTGTGTACTGGTTGCAGAAGGATGCTATTTCTTTGCAAAAAGATCATGTTTTCACATGGTTGTAATCACACCCATACAGTATGTGCCTTTTGGTGTATTCAACCAACTGAATTTCACAATGTTCCCAGCACAATTCTTTTGCTGACTGCCACATTTCCTCTCTTCCTTTCATTTCTTCTCCATCAGTCAGACAGACAACAGGTATGTAAAAGGAGTTGAGGCTGAATGAGAGTGTTAAACAGGATGTGGAAAGAGGTTGCTTTTGAAGAGACGGTGGCACTCAAGGCACCTCAGCTCTAGTAGCTGTCACTCAAAGCCAGCAGGCTTCCTTTGAAGTGTGGTTCTCTGTAGGAAAAGGACCTAACTCTTTTGGCCGTGTGCGCTGATGGAGTGGAGACCTGTGTTTTGTTTGGAAAAGAGGGATTTTTAAAAGGAGATAAAAAAGAGGGATTTCCCATTTCTTTATGGAAGAGCGGATGAATGTCAAGTTGTCTTTTCCAGATAAGAGCAGGACTTGCTCAACTGATGATGCTCTGTTCAATGGACTGTTTTTCATTTTGATTTTTAAAATAATTTTTACAGCTGGATTCCTTTGAGATTAAAGCTACATTTTATTACAAGAGAGACCTATTCCCAAAAGGCAGCAGTCAAGAGACTACAGTAAAATAACAATATGACTTACTGGCATCATGATCTCAGTTTTCCTAGTAGATTCATCCCTCCACAGATGTGTATGGTTGCAGGGTGTACATTTTCTCTCACTTCATGATATAATGCTGAAATGAGTTATGAAGGCGATTTAACAAGTGACATCAATAAGGGATCATAGCTTTCACCTGGATTCACCTGGTCGGTTTATGTCATTAAATTCAGTGTACTTACACACAACACGTGATTGTAAAGTGATGTTAAAACTCAAACTCTATCCTACAGGCAACCCATTGTGTTGATAAAGCAGTTTGATCAATGAAGAACACACACACACGACACAAACACTATACACAATAGTAGACACAAGTGTTTTTGGAGATTACATTCTTTTTTACTACTCCACACATTTGCATTTAGATTATAAAGAAGAACTGATGACAAAGAAGAACTCTCTCTGCCTCTCACTCTGCCTCTCTCTCCATCCTCCTCTCCCTCCTCTCCATCTCGCGTGCATGCCTTCCTCTCCTTTCTGCCTGGACCTAACGTGTATTCCCTGAGATCCTTTCACATGCAACGCTGCTCTCCTGTTCCGTTCTCTGCACTGGGTGAGAGAGGAAGAGCGCACAGCACATCAGGGGGAGGGAATTGACATCTATCGTGTGAATGCCACGAATACTATTGAGGAAAACACTACACACACAATGTCAACGTAACATGTTGGTCCTCGTCTTTTGACTAAAAGTGTCTGAAGAGAGGACAATTACTACACAACAGAGTCTGGCTTTATAACCT
Source organism: Oncorhynchus tshawytscha (assembly GCF_018296145.1). Classification (NCBI taxonomy): domain Eukaryota; kingdom Metazoa; phylum Chordata; class Actinopteri; order Salmoniformes; family Salmonidae; genus Oncorhynchus; species Oncorhynchus tshawytscha. The sequence continues at coordinate 15,172,825 of NC_056435.1, forward strand.
TGGTAATTATGTGTTAGGCGGATATGCATGGCTAAGCTATGCACTATAGGCCTAGGTGTAAGGACATGTTGACGTGAAATCCTACAAAAACGTGTAAAACAAGCTAGAGAATACAGGCAGGGATGCAGAATCCAATAAGGCGAATAGATGACCCAATGACACAAGAGATTTTGCATAAGTTTGATGTGGAAGCTAACGCTGTCATTTGCTAAATAATACTAGTGCAAAGTGACTGTTGCAAGGCACTGGCTAATGCTATGCTAACTGTGGCATGAAGTTTAGCTCTGGGTAGGTTGGCTGAGTTGGTGTTCACAGTTCAGCAAGTAAAAGGATTGAGCTAGTTTTTGTAGAAATTAGGCCCAAATCTGTTGCCTGATATAAATAAAGAATGAGTCAAAAGCTGTGATCTGCTATACCGTACATCATCGCCATTCCCCATTCCAACATCACAGTGTAATGAACTCGAGGGGAGACAGAGAGCTGGTTTGAAGCACAGAGCACAGCAGGTGTTTATTGCAAAGGACCACATGAGGAGGCAGGTAGCTGGGTCCAGGAGCAGGCAGAAGGTCACACAGAAGGAGGCAGGTAGCTGGGTCCAGGAGCAGGCAGAAGGTCATACACAGGAGGAGGCAGGTAGCTGGGTCCAGGAGCAGGCAGAAGGTCATACATAGGAGGAGGCAGGTAGCTGGGTCCAGGAGCAGGCAGAAGGTCATACACAGGGGGTCCAAAAGGCCAACAGTACACACAGGGAAAAGGCTAGTAACGTAGTCCGGGAGATCAGGCAATAGACAGACACAGGAAAATCGATAGGCTAAAGTACAGGTGGGGAATAGGCTAAAGGCGTCGTTAGTGAGGCAGGCAAAAGCTATCATACACGGGAGGCGTACATCACGGGAACACCAACGCTCCGAAAGACATGTGCCACAAACAAACAATACCTCACAGTGATGTGGTGCAAAGAACTGAACTAAATGGTGTGATAATGACATACAGGTGTGTGAACAGGTGATTAGAATTCAGGTGATTGGGATCTGGAGAGTGAGTTGCGTTCAGGGGATGGTAGGTGTTTGAGAGTGTGAGCCGGAAAGTGGTTGGAAAGTGAGCTGCATTCAGGGGATCTATGTGTTTGAGGGTGTGAGTTGGAAGCAGACGTTACACACAGTAACATGCAATCCCAATTGAACCCATATCCCTATATCCCCTAACCATGTGTGAAGATCTGTGAGGACTGGATAGACATGCGCAATATGGTGGAAAGTCTACACCTGTTGTATTCAGCTCATGTGACAAATAACATTTGATTTGAAAACATACTTAACCTAACCTATCGATCGCAAGGTGGAGCTACTTTCATATTGCCTGTACCCACACAATCCTCTCAAATTTACACCACTGCCTAGGAGATAGCGGCTGATTTTGGATTGGGCAGAAGGGGTAGTTTCATGCCTTGGCAGCACAGCACGTATGTTTGTAATTATCTCTCCAGCAAGCTGAGGCATGTACTTCATGGTGGCAAGTCAATTTTTTCCCCCAAATAAGGCACAACTGAATCAAATGAGCTTCACTTCAGTCTGAGGCTGTGGGGTGGTGTAGCAAAGCAAAGCCTATCCCCCTTATTTGGGGAAGCAGCCAAAATTCCCTGCCACCCGCTGCTAGCCTTAAATCTGTCGGCTCCTTCGTGGTAATGCCACCTGCCACAAAAAAAAAAATTACATAAAATACAAATCACATTGTCGGTTATTGTCAGGATGATTTTCATTATGGCGCAGAGTCATGAAGTGCCTCTCTCCCCTCCGTTAGCTTGACCTGTCCTTGTGCACATCCTGCCCTGCTCATGCTCCCTTCCCCCATCTCTTCAGTCTACACATCCTGGAAGCCCAACTGGAGCTTTCACTGGAGGAAAGATGTGGTGCATCACAAATGACACACTGTTCTCTACAGATGTAGGATCTTAATTCTATCACTCTTTGTTGCTGAGAAATTTCCTGCGCAACACGAAATGCAAACGTGTAGTGCATTCGAGGTTTAAAAAGGCTTCTTAAAGTTTGTAATTTTCACTTTAAAATGTGACTTGATTTGCCATAACAAAAAATATATCAACCCCTACAACAAATGTCCATTAATTATCATCCCCTTAATAATTCACATTTCCTTGTTGCTGCAGTATTTGTTTCCTGCTGTAGAAAACTGGTTCAAATTAAGATCATACATCTGTATATAATGCACTGAGCCCTGGTCCAAAGTAGTGCACTAATTTCAAGTTCAAGTCCTCTGAATGAGGTATAAATTATGTGACAAATAGGCTTACAGTGCCTTCAGAAAGTATTCATACCCCTAGACTTATTTCACATTTCGTTGTGTTACAACCTGAATTCAATATGGATTTAATATTTTTTTTTCTCACACATCTACACACAATATCCCATATGGACAAAGCAAAAATGTGTTTTGGGAATTTTTTGCAAATGTATTGAAAATGAAATACAGAAATATCTAATTAACATACTGTAAGTATTCACACTCTTGAGTCAAGACTTTGTAGAAGCACTTTGGGCAGTGATTACACCTTTGAGTCTTTCTAAGAGCTTTCCACAACTGGATTTCGCAACATTTGCCCATTATTCTTTAAAGAATTATTCAAGCTCTGTCAAATTGGTTGTTGATCATTGCTAGACAACCATTTTCAGGCCTTGCCATAGATTTTAAAGTAGATTGAAGTTGAAACTGTAAATTGGCCACTCAGAAACATTCGTTGGTCTTCTTGGTAAGCAAGTCCAGTGTAGATTTGGCCTTGTGTTTAAGGTTATTGTCTTGCTGAAAGGTGAATTAATCTCACATTTGTCTGGTGGAAAGCACACTGAACCAGGTTGTCCTCCATCTCTGTAGTGACTGGGTGTATTGATGCACCATCCAAAGTGTAATTAATAACTTCACCATGTTCAAATGGATATTCAATGTCTATTTTTTTATTTGTATCCATCTACCAATAGGTGCCCTTCTTTGGAATTGGAAAACCTCTTTGTGGTTGAATCTGTGTTTGAAATTTGAATTCAAATATTTTTATTTCACCTTTTTTTAAACACTTATGCCAGTTGAGAACAAGTTTTCTTTTGCAACTGCGACCTGGCCAAGATAAAGCAAAGCAGTGAGCCACAAACAACACAGAGTTACATATGGGTTAAACATATGTACAGTCAATAACACAATAGAAAAGTATATATACAGTGTGTGCAAATGTAGTAAGATTAGGGAGGTAAGGGAATAAATAGGCCATAGTGGCGAAATAATGACAATTTAGCAATTATACACTGGAGTGATAGATGTGCAGAATATGAATGTGCAAGTAGAGATACTGGGGTGCAAAGGAGCAAAAATTAAATAACAATATGGGGATGAGCTAGTTGGGTGGGCTATTTATAGATGGGCTGAGTACAGGTGCAATGATCGGTATGCTGCTCTTACAGCTGATGCTTAAAGTCAGTGAGGGAGATATAAGACTCCAGCTTCAGTGATTTTTGCAATTCGTTACAGTAATTGGCAGCAGAGAACTGAAACGAAAGGCGGCCAAAGGAGGAGTTGAAATATACCTGCTGGAGCGCATGCTACTGGTGCTGCTATGGTGACCAGTGAGCTGAGATAAGGCGGGGCTTTACCTAGCGAAGACTTACAAATGACCTGGAGCCAGTGGGTTTGGCGACGAATATGTTGTGAGGGCCAGCCAACGAGAGCATTCAAGTCACAGTGGTGGACAGTATATGGGGCTTTGGTGACAAAACGGGTGGCACTGTGATAGACTACATCCAATTTGCTGAGTAGAGTGTTGAAGGCTATTTTGTAAATTACATCGCAGAAGTCAAGGATCGGTAGGATAGTCAATTTTACGAGGGTATGTTTGGTAGCATGAGTGAAGGATGCTTTGTTGCTAAATAGGAAGCCGATTCTAGATTTAATTTTGGATTGGAGATGCTTAATGTGAGTCTGGAAGGAGAGTTTACAGTTTAACCAAAGATCTAGGTATTTGTAGGTGCCCACATATTCTAAATCAGAACCGTCCAGAGTAGTGATGCTAGACGGGCGGGCGAGAGCGGGCAGCGATCAGTTGAAGAGAGTGCATTTAGTTTTACTTGCATTTAAGAGCAGTTGGAGGCCACGGAAGGAGTGTTTTACGGCATTGAAGCTCGTCTGGTGGTTTGTTAACACAGTGTCCAAAGAAGGGCCAGAAGTATACAGAATGGTGTCGTCTGCGTTGAGGTGGATCAGAGAATCACCAGCAGCAAGAGTGACATCATTGATGTACACAGAGAAAAGAGTCAGCCCGAGAATTGAAACCTGTGTTAATCCCATAGAGACTGCCAGCGGTCCAGAAAACAGGCCCTCGGCTTTGACACACTGAACTCTATCTGAGAAGTAGTTAGTGAACCAGTTAAGGCAGTTATTTGAGAAACCAAGGCTGTTGAGTCTGCCGATAAGAATGCGATGATTGACAGAGTCGAAAGCTTTGGCCAGGTCGATGAAGATGGCTGCACAGCAATGTATTTTATCGATGGCGGTTATGATATCGTTTAGGACCTTGAGCGTGGCTGAGGTGCACCCATGACCAGCTCAGAAACCAGATTGCATAGCGGAAAAGGTACGGTGGGATTCTAAATGGTCGGTGATCTGCTTGTTAACTTGGCCTTCGAAGACTTTAGAAAGGCAGGGTAGGATAGATATAGGTCTGTAACAATTTGGGTCTAAAGTGTCTCCCCTTTGAAGTGGGGGATGACCGCAGCAGCTTTCCAATCTTTGGGGACCTCAGACGATACAAAAGAGGTTGAACAGGCTGGTAATAGGGGTTGCAACAATTGCAGCGGACAATTTTAGAAAGAGAGGGTCCAGATTGTCTAGCTCAGCTGATTTGTAGGGGTCCAGATTTTGCAGCTCTTTTAGAACATAAGCTATCTGGATTTGGGTGAAGTAGAAATGGCGGATATTTGGGCAAGTTGCTGTGGGGGGCGCTGAGCTGTTGACCGGGGTAGGGGTAGCCAGGTGGAAGGCATGGCCAGCCGTAGAACAATATTTATTCAAATGATCGATTACCGTAGATTTATTGATGGTGACAGTGTTTCCTAGCCTCAGTGCAGTGGGCAGCTGGTAGGAGGTGCTCTTATTCTCCATGGACTTTACAGTGTCCCAGAACTTTTTGGAGTTTGTGCTACAGGATGCAAATGTCTGTTTGAAAAATCTAGCCTTTGCTTTCCTAACTGCCTCTGTATATTGGTTCCTAACTTCCCTGAAAAGTTGCATATCGCGGGGGCTATTCGATGCTAATGCAGGATCTTTTGTGCTGGTCAAGGGCAGTGAAGTCTGGAGTGAACCAAGGGCTATATCTGTTCTTAGTTCTACATTTTTTGAATGGGGCATGCTTATTTAGGAAAGCACTTTTAAAGAATAACCAGGCATCCTCTACTGACGGAATGAGGTCCTTATCCTTCCAGGATACCCAGGCCAGGTCAATTAGAAAGGACTGCTCGCTGAAGTGTTTTATGGTGCGTTTGACAGTGATGAGGGGTGGTCATTTGACCGCGGACCCATTACGGACGCAGGCAATGAGACAGTGATCGCTGAGACCCTGGTTGAAGACAGCAGAGGTGTATTTGGAGGGCAGGTTGGTCAGGATGATATCTATGAGGGTGGATGCCTATGTTTCCGGATTTAGGGTTGTACCTGGTAGGTTCCATGATAATTTGTGTGAGATTGAGGGCATCTAGCTTAGATTGTAGGACGGCCGGGGTGTTAAGCATATCCCAGTTTAGGTCACCTAACATTACAAACTCTGAAGATAAATAGGGGACAATTCATTCACATATGGTGTCCAGGGCACAGCTGGGGGCTGAGGGGGGTCTATAAACAAGCGACAACGGTGAGAGACTTATTTCTGGAAAGGTGGATTTTTAAAAGTAGAAGCTCAAACTGTTTGGGACCTGGATAGCATGACATAACTCTGCAGGCTATCGCTGCAGTAGATTGCAACTCCACCCCCTTTGGCAGTTCTATCTTGTAATGCACTGCTTGATTGAGGGACCTTACAGATAATTGTATGTGTGGGGTACAGGTAGTCTGTCACGCCTTGACCGTAGAGAGCGTTTTATGTCTCTATTTTGGTTTGGTCAGGGTGTGATTTGGGTGGGCAGTCTATGTTCTATGATTTTCTATTTCTATGTGTTTGGCCAGGTGTGGTTTTCAATCAGAGGCAGCTGTCTATCGTTGTCTCTGATTGTCTCCCCCCCCCCCACCTGTTGTGTGGGAAGTTAACTTTGACTTTGTTCAGGGCACATAGCCCAAAGCTTCACGGTTTGGTTTTGTTGTTTGTTTTGTCTGCGTCATTTTTAATAAAGAGAAAATGTACGCTGACCATGCTGCACCTTGGTCCAGTCCTTCAGCCAGCCGTGACATAGTCATTGAAAAATCATGTTAAACACTATTATTGCATACAAAGAGCAGAGTCCATGCAACTTATTATGTGACTTGTTAAGAAAATGTTTACTCCTGAACGTATTATGGCCTTCCATAACAAAGGGGTTGAATACTTATTGACTCAAGACATTTGAGCTTTCCATTTTTTATATTAATTTGTAAAAAAAAATTGAAAAATATAATTCCACTTTGACATTATGGGGTATTGTGTGTAGGCCAGTGTCAAACAATCGAAATTTAATCAATTGTAAATTCAGGCAGTAACACAAGAAAATGTGTGGAAAAAGTCAAGAGGTTTGAATACTTTCTGAAGACACTGTATGTTGAAAAGCCAAGGCAATAGAGAAAACAAGACGTTTGTCTTTGTAGGTGAGTAGTGTGTGTGTGTGTGTGTGTGTGTGTGTGTGTGCATCCAAGCTGTGTCTATGACTGACTGTGTTGTGTGTCTTGTGTCTGTGCGCAGAAAGAGAAATGTGTCCGAGGGTTAATTGAGTTACGTGTATGGCTGCAGGAAGCAGACCTCTCAGACAGATTAGATCAGTCAGTGTAAATGTGCTGGCTTTCTCTCTTATTACAGGGAACGCGCGCGAGCACACACACATACCAGGCCGAATACATTGCAGACATTACATTGCGTCAACCATCGGTTGTCACAACGTCTGCGCAGTCTGGCATCAGGTGGCTATATTATTTGATTTTAAACACATATCTAGACATTGTGAGATTTGGCATGCGTCTGCAATGTAGTTAGCCTGGAACATGGCCTTCATAACTCATTTCAGCATTATATCATGAAGTGAGAGAAAATGTACACCCTGCAACCATACACATCTGTGGAGGGATGAATCTACTAGGAAAACTGAGATCATGATGCCAGTAAGTCATATTGTTATTTTACTGTAGTCTCTTGACTGCTGCCTTTTGGGAATAGGTCTCTCTTGTAATAAAATGTAGCTTTAATCTCAAAGGAATCCAGCTGTAAAAATTATTTTAAAAATCAAAATGAAAAACAGTCCATTGAACAGAGCATCATCAGTTGAGCAAGTCCTGCTCTTATCTGGAAAAGACAACTTGACATTCATCCGCTCTTCCATAAAGAAATGGGAAATCCCTCTTTTTATCTCCTTTTAAAAATCCCTCTTTTCCAAACAAAACACAGGTCTCCACTCCATCAGCGCACACGGCCAAAAGAGTTAGGTCCTTTTCCTACAGAGAACCACACTTCAAAGGAAGCCTGCTGGCTTTGAGTGACAGCTACTAGAGCTGAGGTGCCTTGAGTGCCACCGTCTCTTCAAAAGCAACCTCTTTCCACATCCTGTTTAACACTCTCATTCAGCCTCAACTCCTTTTACATACCTGTTGTCTGTCTGACTGATGGAGAAGAAATGAAAGGAAGAGAGGAAATGTGGCAGTCAGCAAAAGAATTGTGCTGGGAACATTGTGAAATTCAGTTGGTTGAATACACCAAAAGGCACATACTGTATGGGTGTGATTACAACCATGTGAAAACATGATCTTTTTGCAAAGAAATAGCATCCTTCTGCAACCAGTACACAGACCATGTCACAATAGACGTCAACAAGATGTCATTGCAAACACTTTTGCTCCCTGGTTTACAGTTTTTTTTATTGCTTTGGTGCTATGTGGTATGTGGTGAATTTTATAAAGTCTTAGTACAAAACTCCAAACTGGTAACACAGCCGGTCTTACATTCAAAACCTTTCATTGTGCATTCATTTTTGTTTGGAGACATCTTTCCCTACACAATCATTGATCCAAAATATAAGTTTACTGTGAAATATAATGAAAACATTGGTTTAAATCACCAAAACACATCATAATGATACATTGTCAATTGAGCTCTTTTAACAACCAGTTAAACCATTAGCAAAAACATGAAAGACAGTCCTACATGTTTCAAAATTGCCCTTTTAAGTTCTGAAAGTTATATGCTACAGTACTGTAAATCACAGTACATTGCACTGTTTCACATTAGGCTTTGCACTACCAATCAATATTGACTGAACATCTCATTTTCATATTTTCTATCCCATATGTGGTCGAAGGTGTGGTCATTGGATACCTCTTCCACAATCATGTATTGTTTTTACAGTATTGTACTTATGTATTGTAATGGTCCTTTGTGGCTCAGTTGTTAAGTACATGGCTCTAGCAACACCATGGATGTTGATTCCCAATGGGGTGAAAATGTATGGACTTACGGTTGTCACTTTGTTGCCACCCTGTCTGTGTGTGTGTGTAGGGCCACCCCGTCTATGACCATTGCCAAAGGTATATGGCACACACCCAGAGGTGGCGCTCCTAGTGGCCGGAGACTTTAATGCAGGGAAACTTAAATCAGTTCTACCAAATTTCTATCAGAGGGAAAAAAAATTCTAGATCACCTGTACTCCACACACAGAGACTCGTACAAAGCTCTCCCTCGGCCCTCCATTTGGTAAATCCGACCACAACTCTATCCTCCTGATTCCTGCTTACAAGCAAAAATTAAAGAAGGAAGCACCAGTGACTCGGTCTATAACAAAGTGGTCAGATGAAGCAGATGCTAAACTACAGGACTGCTTTGCTATCACAGACTGGAACATGTTCCGGGATTCTTCCGATGGCATTGAGGAGTACACCACATCAGTCACTGGCTTTATGAACAAGTGCTTTGAGGGCGTCATCCCCACAGTGACTGTACGTACATACCCCAACCAGAAGCCATGGATTACGGGTAACATTTGCACTGAGCTAAAGGGTAGAGCTGTCGCTTTCGAGGTGTGGGACTCTAACCCGGAAGCTTACAAGAAATCCTGCTATGCCCTGCGACAAACCATCAAACAGGCAAAGCGTCAAAACAGGCCTAAGATTGAATCATACTACACCGGCTCCGACTCTCGTCTTATGTGGAAGGGCATGCAAACTATTACAGACTGCAAAGGGAAGCACAGCCGTGAGCTGCCCAGTGACATGAGCCTACCAGATGAGATAAATCACTTCTATGCTTGCTTCGAGGCAAGCAACACTGAGGCATGCATGAGAGCTGTTCCGGACGACTGTGTGATCATGGTCTCCGTAGCCGACTTGAGTAAGACCTTTAATTGTGACTAGGGGCAGTATTTTCATTTTTGGAGAAAAAAACGTTCCCGTAGTAAACGGGATATTTTGTCAGGACAAGATGCTAGAATATGCATATAATTGACAGCTTGGGATAGAAAACACTCTAAAGTTTCCAAAACTGTAAAAATATTGTCTGTGAGCATAACAGAACTGATGTTGCAGGCGAAAGCCTGAGAAAATCCAATCCGGAAGTGCCTCATGTTTTGAAAGCGCTGCGTTGAAATAAGCCCCTATTGAGCAGTGAATGGGCTATCAACCAAATTACTCCTTTTTCCCCAAAGTGTCTACAGCATTGTGACGTAGTTTTACGCATTTATGTTGAAGAATACCCGTAGGCGGCTACATTGCGCAAGTGGTCACCTGATGGCTCCCAGGGTGACTCTCTCGTAAAATACAGAGGTAGCCATTACTCCAATCGGTCCTACTGAAAAACGATTTGTCCCGATGGATATATTATCGAATAGATATTTGAAAAACACCTTGAGGATTGATTATAAATAACGTTTGCCATGTTTCTGTCGATATTATGGAGCTAATTTGGAATATTCTTCGCCGTTTTCGTGACTGCAATTTCCTGGAGATTTCTCAGCCAAACGTGAAGAACAAACGGAGCTATTTCGCCTACAAAAATAATATTTTTGGAAAAAAGGAACATTTGCTATCTAACTGGGAGTCTCGTGAGTGAAAACATCCGAAGCTCATCAAAGGTAAACGATTTAATTTGATTGCTTTTCTGATATCCGTGACCAAGTTACCTGCTGCTAGCTGGACAAAATGCTATGCTAGGCTATCGATAAACTTACACAAATGCTTGTCTAGCTTTGGCTGTAAAGCATATTTTGAAAATCTGAGATGACAGGGTGATTAACAAAATGCTAAGCTGTCTCTCAATATATTTCATTTGTGATTTATGAATAGGAATATTTTCTAGGAATATTTGTCCGTTGTGTTATGCTAATTAGTGTCAGATGATGACAATGGTCCCGTTCACGGGATGGGGTGTCACTAGAGGTTAAACAGATCAACATACACAAGGCTGCGGAGCCAGATGGATTACCAGGACGTGTGCTCCAGGCATGTGCTGATCATTTTCAACATGTCCCTGATTGAGTCTGTAAAACCAACATGTTTCAAGCAGACTAGCATAGTCCCTGTGCCCAAGAACACAAAGGCAACCTGCCTAAATGACTACAGACCCGTGGTACTCACGTCCGTAGCCATGCAGTGCTTTGAAAGGTTGGTAATGGCTCACATCAACACCATTATCCCAGAAACGCTAGACCCACTCGAATTTGCATACCACTCAAACTGATCCACAGATGATGCAATCTCTATTGCACTCCACACTGCCCTTTGAATGCTATTCATTGACTACAGCTCAGCTTTCAACACAATAGTACCCTCAAAGCTCATCACTAAGCTAAGGATCCTGGGGCTAAACACATCCCTCTGCAACTGGATCCTGGACTTCCTGACGGGCCGCCCCAGGTGGTGAGGGTAGGTAGCAACACATCTGCCATGCTGATCCTCAACACTGAGGCCCCACAGGGGTGCGTGCTCAGTCTCCTCCTGTACTCCCTGTTCACCTACGACTGCATGGCCAGGCACGACTCCAACACCATCATTAAGTTTGCAGATGACAACAAGACAGCCTATAGGGAGGAGGTCAGAGACCTGGCCTGATGGTGCCAGAATAACAACCTATCCCTCAACGTAACCAAGACTAAGGAGATGATTGTGGACTACAGGAAAAGGAGGACCGAACACGCCCCCATTCTCATCGACAGGGCTGTAGTGGAGTAGGTTGAGAGCTTCATGTTCCTTGGTGTCCACATCAACAACAAACTAGAATGGTCCAAACACACCAAGACAGTCGTGAAGAGGGCACAAAAAAGCCTATTCCCCCTCAGGAAAATAAAAAGATTTGGAATGGGTCCTGGGATCCTCAAAGGGTTCTACAGCTGCCACATCGAGAGCATCCTGACTGGTTGCATCACTGCCTGGTACGGCAATTGCTCGGCCTCTGACCGCAAGGCACTACAGAGGCTAGTGGGTACGGCCCAGTACATCACTGGGGCTAAGCTGCCTGCCATCCAGGACCTCTACACCAGGCGGTGTCAGAGGAAGGCCCTAAAAATTGTCAAAGACCCCAGCCACCCCAGTCATAGACTGTTCTCTCTACTACCGCATGGGAAGCGGTACCGGAGTGCCAAGTCTAGGAAAAAAAAAAGCTTCTCAGCAGTTTTTACCCCCAAGCCATAAGACTCCTGAACAGATAATCAAATGGCTACCCAGACTATTTGCAATGTGTGCCCCCAACCCTCCCAAGCCCTCTTTTTACGCTGCTGCTACTCTCTGTTTATCATATATGCAGTCACAGTAACTATACATTCATGTACATACTACCTCAATTGGGCCGACCAACCAGTGCTCTCGCACATTGGCTAACAGGGCTCTCTGCATTGTGTCCTGCCACCCACCACCTGCCAACCCCTCTTTTACTATACTGCTACTCTCTGTTCATCATATATGCATAGTTACTTTAACCATATCTACATGTACATACTACCTCAATCAGCCTGACTAACCGGTGTCTGTAATATAGCCTTGCTACTTTATATAGCCTGTCTTTTTACTGTTGTTTTATTTCTTTACTTACCTATTGTTCACCTAACACCTTTTTGCACTATTGGTTACAGCCTGTAAGTAAGCATTTCACTGTAAGGTCTACACCTCTTGTATTTGGCGCACGTGACAAATAAACTTTGATTTGATTTGGTGAAGTTGTCCTCGAGACGCTAATCTTGGGTCAGTTTTTTCTCTCCCACACTAATGGTTATAAGGTTAGGATTGGGGAATGGGAGCTGATTTGACTTCGGCAGTGCCAAAAGTCTTACATCACAACAACCCAAGAGTGGTGCTCAGAGCTGAGGGAGACAGCCAGAAGGTCAAGCCCCTACTGTAGATCACAAGACTGTCAAGTCACCAGTCATCTGTTGACTTTTCAGATTTGTTCATAAAACCCATTCAACAGCCAGAGAGCATCTCAATTGCAGAGCAGAGAGAGGGAGAGTGTGTGTGTGTGGGGGGGTATTCTCACGTTGACCTTTTAGCAGGAGTCTTATATTTATCTTTTTGAGCTGTGTGGGCTGTTATCTCCATATAAACTGTTTAAAAGCCATAGTGCCAAGTCAAACACAGCATATACTGTATGTTCTAACAGGTAGGCAATGACACTCCATGTTGCAAGTACAGGCAGCTGGCTGGTCAATGAAAGGTCAATGAAATATTTTCCCTTAACACATATCTCTGTTGTCACCCTGTATGCAGTAGTCAAAATGTGTCTCAACTGAATTCACCACGCTAAGAATAGCAGCCCTCTCCCTTTCACATCCATTTCCCACTTGCTCCTCGCAGTCACAGACTACAGACATGTCACGACTTTGCACAATGACTCTCCAGCATTTACAGTAAATGGTCAATTTGGGATTCAAAACAACAACAAAGTGCACCCACCACCCCCCCCGCCACATTTTTGGCAAACAGATTGCCCATTTAACTCTTTCGAACAGCCCATCTCATGTCTGTTTTGAGAGATGGCATCCTGAGTGAGCTTGCTATTCATCCACCAGGGCGCTGCATTTAAATCGGTCAGCCATTCACTCCAGAGCCCAAAATGCTAGGTCTACTGCCATAATTACATAATTACAATTCTTTGTCTATTGCCGTACTTACAAACATACTTACATACTTTCAACTAGTCATTCAAAACAACACCGTTTCTCATGTTTCTGCAACGTTTTCCTCATCCGGAACTCAGTCCAGACTAAGAACCATGCCGTTTATTGCCTCCAGTCTACAATGATAGCATGGTTGCATCCCAAATGGCACCCTATTCCCTTTGGTGCACCACCCTATGGCCCTGGTCAAAAATAGTGCACTATGTAGGGAATTGGGTGACATTTGAGACGCAACCTATGACTCTGAGGATAGTGGAGATTCCTCCCATGAAGAAAAAGTACATCACCAGTGGGAATCATTGGGAGAAGCTGGTTTTGAGCACCTATGAATGGTGGGAGAGTGGTGAATAATCTAATTCAGTTGCTATATCAGATATGAACATAATACATTGGTATTATAATGCAGTCCGTTTCAACTTTATATTTTTATTTATTTTCTATTTTATTCTGTGTCTGAGCATTTTACAGCTATCAATGAAATGCAGAAGATGTCCAATCTGATGCGCAAATGCACATAGCTTTCTGTGAGCATGAGTGAGGCAACTGTCCAATATGATGTAGGCTTCAATACGAAGGACTCTAGGCTACTTTAGAGCTGGACGCAGTATTGTACTGTGGCATCAACCAAAGTGCCAGTAGGTCCTTAATTCAACTGGCCGGTGTGTATTACTTTTTTGAGGGCAAGACAACTGTGAAATTGGTCAAATGTACTGTATATACTTCCGTTGTACAGATTCGTTTACACTTCAAGGATATTTGTACAAGATGTGTCTTTAATTACCAGAGGTGGTGAGGAAGATCTCATCATAATCAGATCAAAATGAGTCTTTTGATTGCCTACACCTGTTGACAAATGTGGGCACAATCAGAATGTGGAAAATATCAGGACAACGGAAGCATGTTCAAACCAGGTATAAACGGGGCTCTAGACAGGCCAACACAAACACACACCACTCTCTGCCTGTAAGCAAGGCGAATGAGAGGGGAGAGAGCTGGGACATCGAGCACAAGAGCAGACTGTTTGTACAGCTATATAGGCTCAGAAGGTAGAGGAGACCCGGGTTTGAAACCCAGTTGCTCACTTTGGTGCCGTGTCCCTGATGGGTCTTTGCAAAGGAGGTCAAAGGCAGGTAAAGTATAACAGCGGTTGAACCACGCTCACTTGATGAGTACCCTTTCTTGAGACCTGAAGAATCACGTTAACTCCCTGAGCTAATGTCTAGGCTTTAGCTCAGTGGGCTTAAACTGTTTCGTTGCACACAGGAAACCTTGGTTTGAAACAGTCAGTAACATATGCATGTGTGTCTGTGTGGGGTTGCGTTCGTCTCTCAACGGGGCACGGGGGGCGCCCCAGTGAGTGAGCGACAGTCGAGGCCTCCCTGTTGGGTCTCTGTAGAGAGCCTGCAGGTGACCAACATCACAAAGCAAACACAGCAGCAACCCCCCGATCCTACACACAAACACACACACACCATGTGCCTAGACAGCCAGCCCTGCAATCTGCAGAGTAGAGAGGCTAATGTCACCAGATATGCGAAATGCTTAAGGTCTACAACATACCGACCAATGAAACACCTCAATTACAGCACCTAGGTGGTAATAGCCACAATTCGTATCTATGCAGTATCTATGCGATTCTTATTATTCAACCCTCTTATTGTAACTAAGCACTGATTATGACTCCAAATACAAGAGAATGCTTGAAAAAATAATAAACAGGATTGTAAAATACAGATGGGTTGTTTACCTTACCCTACAGTAAATATCTGAACACAAAACCAGTTTATTAACTGCTGGACTGTATAATATGACTTCCCTGTTCTCCCTCCATTCCCATTTATCCATATGGAAGCAGGATTGAATTGTGTCTGTGTTCCAGGTTGTTCATTGCAGCACTGGTTTTAGATCTAGGCTACCAGGCTCGCTGTGTGGGTCAAAGCCTTGCCAAGGTCAATGTCCTCAAGCACTGCAGAGAGGCATCACAGCAGGGTCATGAGTGGGGGGTGTGTGAGAAACGCTTGCACAAACACAAGCATACAAAGACATACACGCACACACATGTATGAATGCATGAGTAGGGTGTGTGAGACACATGCACACACACACACACGGATGGACGCACTCGATCGAGGGAAGGTCAGTTGTGAAAGCTCCTCTAATGGTGGAGCAGCATAAACAGATTATCACACACTATCAAAATTCAGTGGCATGTTTGTCACACAGGCTTCTATTGCCACAGACAGTGAGATGGAGAGGAAACGGTGCTGTGAGCGAGTCTAGCGTGAGTAGCGTCCCTCTGTGCTAGGCTAATTCACCCTTCCATTGCACAACGGCAGGAGCTCTCAATGACAGTAATCTTCGCCTCCGGTTGATCGGTTGATCAGCTGAACCAAGCCGCAGAGATTACGTGTGAAAGGTCCCGCTGGGCTGATAAGACCAACAATGGATGAGAAAGACACACGCCTCTTTTCTTTTCCGCTTTAAGGCAGAAACCTAATATTAGCACTACTCTTAGCAAGAACGCCTGGCGCGGTGTCAAGAGACCTGCAGGTCTCATATACAGTAAACATACACAAGCCCAAATACTGATCCTAGATTAGCACTCCTATTCTGAGACGCTTTGTGCATACAGGTCTTGATCCTTCACATTACATACAAAGAGCTATAGGGCAAAAAGACCCTAGACGACTATTTTACAGAATTACACACAGGACACCAGCCACAGCTAGGTAACACACCCACACACACACACACACATACATACACACACACACAGTTTTCAAACTGCAGACAGAGAAGTTAGATGTAAAGTTTTGAGGGGGATTCTGTAAACACCTTTGATTGTGAAGCAGAGGTCCGAGGAGTCATTGATATCTGCTGACGTAAAAGGGCTTTATAAATATACATTTGATTGATCGATTGATTTATTGGAAAGGATCCGATTTCAAGGCATTGGAGGTACGTCACATGGTCCTTCTACACTGTTTGATGCTCTGCATTAGGCCGCAATGATCAAGGGTACTGCAGGTGTTTCATGTCAATCTCAGAGGTGGACTCAAAGTAGGCCTTTAAAAGTCTTACGAGTAGGTCGCAGTACAGCAGTTTTAAGACCTTGACCAACTAGTCTTAATAAGAGTTATTTTGGCCCCATTAGCTGACAAACCCATCTATACCAACAAAGGTTAAATGTTGTTGTGTGACATTTGCATGGCAGTCTATGGTGATTCTATGATGAATCCTGGTCTTGATGTTACAGTTTAACACCATCGTTCAAACTCCTAAGGCTATACTGTACAATAAATACCGAACAGTGTGCTGGAATTAGTTCAATTACAATGAACTGAACGTATGCTGTTACTTAGACACATTCCCATGTCTTTAACTACCAGCACACGCAGTAGATCATTTAAATGTAAGGGAATATTCCTTTGGACCAGTGGCGGCCTTACAGGCTTCCTCCGTTAGACTTTAGGCTGCAATAGCCTTCATAGGAAGTATCGTATCAATCCTCCTGATGTCACTTCCTACTTTATTATCTGTCCCGGTACCTCATGCGATAAGTTGCCTATAACAGAGCGTAACATTCAAATTGTTGACGATAGGAACATAATGCAGAGGAAAAACAGACTTATTGTACTCCACATGATTGCTTGTGTCCCAAATGGCACACTTTCCTTCAGGTAACACTATCAGCAAAATTTCAACTAACTATCTACTAACCTTAAACCTTACCCTAGTTCTAATCCTAACCTTAACTGTTATTCTAAACCTAACCTAACGGGTTAGCAAACAGTTACTTATCAAAAGATAGTATGGAAATCCAAATAAAGTATGACCTTCCTTTACGATATATATTTTGTTGTATTTTACCCCCCAATTTCATCATATCTAATTACAATCGTCTCATTACTGCAACTCCCCAACAGGCTTGGGAGAGGCAAAGGTCATGCATCCTCTGAAACATGACCTGCCTAACTGCACTCCTTAACACCCACCCGCTTAACCCAGAAGCCAGCCACACCATTGTGTCGGAGGAAATACTGTTCAACTGAGGACCAAGGTCAGCCTGCATGTGCCTGGCCCAACACAAGAAGACACTAGAGCGCAATGAGCCAAGTAAAGCCCCAACCAAACCATCCCCTAACCTGGACGACGCTGGGCCAATTGTGCACCGCCCTATGGGACTCAGCCTGGGATCGAACCTGGGTCTGTAGGGATGCCTCAAGCATTGTGAAGCAGTGCCTTAGACAGCTGCGCCACTCAGGAGGCCTCTATAGGACATTACTTTTATCAGGGTCCATGTAGACTAAGAAAGAAATTAAACATTTTAAATGTTTTCACACAGTAACAGTTCATATAAGGAAATAAATACATTTTTATTAATGAATTAGGCCCTAATCTATGGATTTCACATGAATGAGCAGGGTGCAGTCATGGGTGGGCCTTGGAGCCCCCCTCCCCGTGGTCTGCGGTTGTGAGGTCGGTTGGACGTACTGCCAAATTCTCTAAAAAGTCATTGGATGCAGCTTATGGTACAGAAATGAACATTAAATTCTCGGGCAACAGCTCTGGTGGACATTCCTGCTGTCAGCCAATTGCATGCTCCCTCAAAACTTGACATCTGTGGCATTGTGCTGTGTGAAAAAACTGCACATTTAAAAGTGGCCTTTTATTGTCCCCAGCACAAGGTGCACCTATGTAATGAACATGCTGTTTAATCAGCTTCTTGATATGCCACACCTGTGAGTGTAACGGTTCTCTTTTGGTGAAGGAGAGTCGGACCAAAATGCGGCGTGTAGATTGCGATCCATGTTTAATCAACAAACGTAAAACACGAATCAATATAAAAACTACAAAAAACAACAAATGGGGAAACGTAACGAAAACAGCCCTATCTGGTGAAAACACAGAGACAGGAACAATCACCCACAAACACACAGTGAAACCCAGGCTCCCAAAATATGGTTCCCAATCAGAGACAATGACTAACACCTGCCTCTGATTGAGAACCATATCAGGCCAGACATAGAAATAGACAAACTAGACATGAAACATAGAATGCCCACTCAGCTCACATCCTGACCAACCAAAACATAGAAATATACAAAGTAAACTATGGTCAGGGTGTGACAGTACCCAAGGTGCGGACTCCGGCCGCAAACCTGAACCTATAGGGGAGGGTCTGGGTGGGCATCTGTCCGCGGTGGCGGCTCTGGTGCTGACGTGGCCCCACTTCACCGTAGTCTTCCTCCACCTTGTCCGCTTCCGTGACCTCCTAGCCACGGCAACCCTACTTAATAGCTCGGGACAGAGGGGCAGCTCGGGACAGAGGGGCAGCTCGGGACAGAGGGGCAGCTCGGGACAGAGGGGCTCTTCAGACTCCGACA
>NC_056435.1:15191630-15272587 GCF_018296145.1 Oncorhynchus tshawytscha
CTGACGGATCTGGAAGAGTCTGGCAGACTGACGGATCTGGAATCAAATCAAATTTATTTATATAGCCCTTCGTACATCAGCTGATATCTCAAAGTGCTGTACAGAAACCCAGCCTAAAACCCCAAACAGCAAGCAATGCAGGTGTAGAAGCACGGTGGCTAGGAAAAACTCCCTAGAAAGGCCAAAACCTAGGAAGAAACCTAGAGAGGAACCAGGCTATGTGGGGTGGCCAGTCCTCTTCTGGCTGTGCCAGGTGGAGATTATAACAGAACATGGCCAAGATGTTCAAATGTTCATAAATGACCAGCATGGTCGAATAATAATAAGGCAGAACAGTTGAAACTGGAGCAGCAGCACAGTCAGGGGGAAGTTGAAACTGGAGCAGCAGCATGGCCAGGTGGACTGGGGACAGCAAGGAGTCATCATGTCAGGTAGTCCTGGGGCATGGTCCTGGAAGAGTCTGGCAGACTGGCGGATCTGGAAGAGTCTGGCAGACTGGCGGGTCTAGAAGAGTCTGGCTGACTGGCGGATCTTGGCTGACTGGCAGATCTGGAAGAGTCTGGCTGACTGGCAGATCTGGAAGAGTCTGGCTGACTGGCGGATCATGGCAGACTGACTGATCTGGCTGCTCCATGCTGACTGGCGGCTCTGGCTGCTCCACGCTGACTGGCGGCTCTGGCTGCTCCATATAGGCTGACAGCTCTGGTGGCTTCTTACAGACTGGCAGCTCTGGCGGCTCCGTGCAGACTGGCAGCTCCTTACAGACTGGCTGCTCCATGCAGACTGGCAGCTCCGGCTGCTCCATGCAGACTGGCAGCTCTGGCTGCTCCATGCAGACTGGCAGCTCTGGCTGCTCCATGCAGACTGGCAGCTCTGGCTGCTCCATGCAGACTGGCAGCTCTAGGTGCGCTAAACAGGCAGGAGACTCCGGCAACGCTGTAGAGGCGGAAGGCTCTGGTAGCGCTGGAGAGGCGAGGCGCACTGTAGGCCTGATGCGTGGTGCTGGCACTGGTGGTACTGGACCGAGAAGACGCACAGGAAGCCTGGTGCGGGGAGCTGCTACCGGAGGGCTGGGGTGTGGAGGTGGTACTGGATAGACCGGACCGTGCAGGCGCACTGGAGCTATTGAGCACCGAGCCTGCCCAACCTTACCTGGTTGAATGTTCTCGGTCACCCTGCCAGTGCGGCGAGGTGGAATAGCCCGCACTGTGCTATGCAGGCGAACCGGAGACACCGAGCGCAAGGCTGGTGCCATGTAAGCCGGCCCAAGGAGACGCACTGGGGACCAGATGCGTAGAGCCGGCTTCATGGCATTTGGCTCGACGCTCAATCTAGCCCGGCCGATACGCGGAACTGGAATATACCGCACCGGGCTATGCACCTGCACTGGGGACACCGTGCGCACCACTGCATAACACGCTGCCTGCCTGGTCTCTCTAGCCCCCCGGTGAGCACAGGGAGTTTGCGCAGGTCTCCTACCTGGCGTAGCCCTACTCCCTGTGAGCCCCCCCCAAGAAATTTTTGGGGCTGACTCTCGGGCTTCCTTGCCAACCGTGTTCCCTCATATCGCCGGCTCCTCTCTCCGGCTGCCTCTGCTCTCCTCGCTGCCTCCACCTGTTCCCATGGAAGGCGATCCCTTCCCGCCAGGATCTCCTCCCATGTATAGCAACCCTTGCCATCCAATATATCGTCCCATGTCCAATCCTCATTGCGCCGCTGTTGCTGCCTTTGTTGCTTCTCCTGTGGCTCCTGCCTGTTGACACGCCGCTTGGTCCCGTTGCGGTGGGTGATTCTGTAACGGTTCTCTTTTGGTGAAGGAGAGTCGGACCAAAATGCGGCGTGTAGATTGCGATCCATGTTTAATCAACAAACGTAAAACACGAATCAATACAAAAACTACAAAACGTAACGAAAACCGAAACAGCCCTATCTGGTGAAAACACAGAGACAGGAACAATCACCCACCAACACACAGTGAAACCCAGGCTACCTAAATATGGTTCCCAATCAGAGACAATGACTAACACCTGCCTCTGATTGAGAACCATATCAGGCCAGACATAGAAATAGACAAACTAGACATGAAACATAGAATGCCCACTCAGCTCACACCCTGACCAACCAAAAGATAGAAATATACAAAGTAAACTATGGTCAGGGTGTGACAGTGAGGTGAAAGGATTATTTCGTCAAAGGAGAAATGCTCACTAACAGGGATGTAAACAAAATTGTGCACAAAATACTTTTTTTGTGCATATGGAACAGCTCTGTTTTTTTTATTTCAGCTCATGAAACATGGGACCAACACTTTACATGTTGCGTTTATATTTTTGTTCAGAATATATCTATTCCTGTACTCACTACAGTTCAGTTAAAAACTGTTCATAGATAAATCCAGATTAGTATAGCTGATAGTCAGGTGGCATGCAGCTTCACAGATTCACCATTGAGAGCATCCTGTAGGAATGTATCACAGCCTGGTACGGCAACTGCACCCTCGCAACTCTCCAGAGGGTGGTGCGGTCAGTCCAACGCATCACCAAGACACACTGCCTGCCCTCTAGGACATCTACAACACCTGGTGTTACAGGAAGGCCAAAATGAGTATCAAGGACCCCAGCCACCCGAGCCACGGCCTGTTCACCCCGCTACCATCTAGAAGGCGGAGACAATACAGGTGCATCAAAACTGGGACAGAGAGACTGAAAAATAGCTTTCATCTCCAGATTATCAGACTGTTAAATAGTCACCACTAGCTAGCCTCCACCCAGTACACTGCCCTCAATTGTAGTAACTGTTACCAGCCAGCTACTAGCGGTGCTTAACCCTGCACCTTAGAGGCTTCTGCCCTGTGTATATAGTCATTGAACACTGGTCACATTAATAATGTTTACATACTGTTTTACCCACTTCATATGAACAGTATATACTGTGTTATAAACTGGGTGGATCAATACCTGAATGCTGAATGGATGAAAGCCGTGGTACTGTATATAGTGAATATCAGATCACAAACCACGGGTATGACAAAAATATATATTTTTTTGTGTTCTAATTACATTGGTAACCAGTTTGTAATAGCAATAAGGCACATTTGGGGTTTGTGGTTTATGGCCAATATACCACAGCTAAGGACTGTATACAGGCACTCCACGTTGTGTCGTGCTTAAGAACAGCCCTTAGCCGTGGTATGTACAGTGCATTTGGAAAGCATTCAGACCCCTTGACCTTTCCCACATTCTGTTACGTTATATTGTAGCCTTATTCTAAAACGTATTAAATTGTTTTTTTCCCTCATCTATCTAAACACAATACCCATAATTTGCAAAGCAAAAACAAAAATGTATTAAAAATGTAAAACGGAAATATTACATTACCAGTCAAGTTTTTAGAACACCAACGCATTCAGTTTTTTTTCAATATTTTGTACTATTTTCTATATTGAAGAATAATAGTGAAGACATCAATACTATGAAATAACACATTAACAGTAACAGTAATATTTTATATTTGAGATTCTTTAAATAGCCACCCTTTGCCTTGATGACAGCTTTGCACACTTTTGGCATTCTCTCAACCAGCTTCATGAGGTAGTCACCTGGAATGCATTTCAATGTGCCTTCTTAAAAGTTCATTTGTGGAGTTTCTTTCCTTCTGAATGCATTTGAGCCAATCAGTTGTGTTGTGACAAGGTAGGAAGATATACAGAAGATAGGGTTAGGGGACCCTAACCCATTTGGTAAAAGATCCCGTCCATGTAATGGCAAGAACAGCTCAAATGAGCAAAGATAAACGACAGTCCATCATTACTTTAAGACATGAAGATCAGTCTATACGGAACATGTCAATAACTTTTCAAGTAACAGACACACACAACATCAACTGTTCAGAGGAGACTGTGAATCAGGCCTTCATGGTCAAATTGCTGCAAAGAAACCACTACTAAAGGTCACCAATAAGAAGAAGAGACTTGCTTGGGCCAAGAAACATGAACAATGGACATTATACCGGTGCAAATGTGTCCTTTGGTCTGGATTCCAAATTGGAGATTTTTGGTTCCAACCGCCATGTCTTTGTGAGATGATCATGTGTATTTCCCACCATAAAACATGGAGGAGAGGTGTTATGGTGTGGGGGTGCTTTGCTGGTGACACGGTCTGTGAATTAATTAGAATTCAAGGCACACTTAACCAGCATGGCTACTGCAGCGATACACCATCCCATCTGGTTTGGGCTTAGTGGGACTATCATTGGTTTTTCAACAGGACAATAATTCAACACACCTCCAGGCTGTGTAAGGGCTATTTTACCAAGAAGGAGTGATGGAGAGCTGCATCAGATGACCTGGCCTCCACAATCACCCAACCTAAACCAAATTGAGATGGTTTGGGATGAGTCACACCTGTATTTGGGGAGTTTCTCCCATTCATCTCTATAAATCCTCTCAAGCTCTGTCAGGTTGGTTGGGAATCGTCACTGCTCAGATATTTTCAGGTCTCTCCAGAGATGTTCGATCGGGCTCTGGCTGGGCCATGCAAGGACATTCAGAGACTTGTCTTGGCAGTGTGCTTAGAGTCATTGTCCTGTTGGAAGGTGAATCATCACTCCAGTCTGAGGTCCTGAGCGCTCAGGAGCAGGTTTTCATCAAGGAACTCTCTGTACTTTGCTCCGTTCATCTTTCCTTCTATTCTGACTAGTCTCCCAGTCTCTGCCGCTGAAAAACTGCTGCCACCATCAAGCTTCACTGTAGGGATGGTGCCAGGTTTCCTCCAGACCTGACACTTGGCATTCAGGCCAAAGAGTTCAATCTTGGTTTCATCAGACCAGAGCATCTTGTTTTTCGTGGTCTGAGAGGCCTTTAGGTGCCTTTTGGCAAACTCCAAGCGGGCTGTGATGTGCCTTTTACTGAGGAGTGGCTTTCATCTGGCCACTCTACCATAAAACCCTGATTGGTGAAGTGCTGCAGAGATGGTTGTCCTTCTGGAAGGTTCTCCCATCTCTACAGAGGAACTCTGGAGTTCTTTCAGTGACCATTGGGTTCTTGGTCAACTCCCTAACCAAGGCCATTATCCTCCATTTGCTCAGTTTTGCTGGGCAGCCAGCTCTAGGAAGAGTTTTGGTGGTTCCAAACTTCTTCCATTTATGATGGAGGCAATTGATGGATGATGAATGATGGAGGCAACTGTTCTTGGGGACCTTCAATGCTGCAGAAATGTTTTGGTACCCCCCCTCAAGAATGGTCCACCAACCAAAAGACATCCAGCCAACTTGACACAACCTTGGAAAGCATTGGAGTCAACATGGGCCAGAATTTCTGTGGTACGCTTTCCAAATCTTGTAGAGTCCTGATGAATTGAGGCTGCTCTGAGCGCAAAAGGGGAGTGGGGGTGCAAATCAATATTAGGAGGGTGTTCCTAATATTTGGTATACTCAGTGTATATTTATATTCCGGATTCTGATTGAGCTCATTCTAATATTTCTATATTTCTTAATTCCTTTCTTAATTTGCCTGTATTATTTTAGATTGTTAGGTAATAATGTATCGAACATTAGCTCGAACTATGGAAATCTGGAGCGTATGAGGCCATTATGCAGAATTAAATTGAACACCTCAGTGTAGGTCAGTATCTGCTCTCTGGTAGGGATGAGTTAGTTTGTGTTCCAAATGGCACCCAATTATTTACATAGTGCATTACTTTTGACCAGAGCTTTTTGGGTCATGGTCAAAAATAGTCCACTATATAGGGAATAAGGTTCTATTTGGGACGCAACCTTAGAGTGCACTCTTGGCTAAGCCTCATGCATCCCATCAGGATGATTAAAATGGTCAGGATGATGACATGGTCAAGCCAGCCTGCTAAATGAATTGAATATGTCAGTGGAATGAGGGACTTGACTGTGGATAGAGAGATAGAGGCATAGTTGATATCAAGATGCAAGTGGAGGGAGGGGATACTTTCATCAACACACACACACTTACTCTACCCTTACATACATATTTACACACACACACACATATACAGTAGTTCCTCCTTTAAAAGTTGCAGCGTACTGCGGCACAGCTTGCATGGTGCCGCAGAATTCTATGGTACGTTATTTAAGTGTGAACCACTGGTACCATTAATGCTAGTTAGTGCAAGTTCGACCACCAGAGGGCATATTTGAGAAGCATTTGATAGCTTTCAATAATGGCTGTACTAGAGAATGCGGGCACACGGGAGACCGGGGTTCAATTTCCTGATGGGGAGGAAGGAGTAGGCTGTCCTTGTAAAGAACAATTTGTTCTTAACTGATTCCATATGTTTTTTCATAGTTGTGATATCTTCACTATTATTCTACAATGTAGAAAATTGTAAAAATAAAGAAAAATCCTGGAATGAGTAGGTGTGTCCAAACTTTTGACTGGTACTTGCATAATTCATTTGATTAATATGATGGTGTTTCTATTCCAAGGAAGCAACAAACCCTCTGGGTTTCCATTAGGGTGGAACAGAAAATATGGCACTGTAAAACGTGATGGTTGGGCGTACAGTACTGGGCTATTTAGCTAAAGAATCCAGTGCGAGAGACCGGGCTTCAATTCTCAGACAGGGAGGAAGGAGTAGGCTGTCCTTGTAATTAAGAATTTGTTGTTAACTGACTTGCCTAGTTAAATAAAGGTTACACTAAGATCATAACATTTCTACACCCTAATTTTATAATATATTTTTTTAATGAATGCATAAATATGCCATTATTACTTAGTGTTTTAGTTTGAATGTGCAGACTGGCACTAAGAACAGAACAGAGGGAACGTTTCCCTAGGCAGCGCCATTATTAGTGCAATGCCCTTCAAATGTTGCCAGTGTGGTGGGGTGGGGGTCCACCCCCTCCTCCCTTCCCCATGGGCTAGTTCGGTCTTCTGTGTGCGGCTCTGTGGCCCATCCCGTGCCCTCATGCCTTGAACCTCGCGCACTTTCAGTGGATACAGCTGGAGAACTGCTAGGCGGTCCCATTGTGCACCACTCGGGAGCCATGACCAATATGACCAATATATATTGTCCTGTTCTGGAAGACTGTGTGATCACGCTCTCCGCAGCCGTTATGAGTAAGACCTTTTAAACAGGTCAACATTCACAAGGCCAGATGGATTACCAGGACATGTACTGTGAGCATGCGCTGACCAACTAGCAAAAGTGTCTTCCCTGACATTTTCAACCTCTCTCTGTCCGAGTCTGTAATACCACCATGTTTTAAGCAGACCACCAAAGGGGCTGTGCCCAAGAACACTAAGGTAACCTGCCTAAATGACTACCGACCCGTAGCACTCACGTCTGAAGCCATGAAGTGCTTTGAAAGGCTAGTCATGGCTCACATCAACACCATTATCCAAGAAACCCTAGACCCATTCCAATTTGCATACCGCACCAACAGATCCACAGATGATGCAATCTCTATTGCGCTCCACACTACCCTTTCCCACCTGGACTACATCATTAAGTTTGCCGATGACACAACAGTGGTAAGCCTGATCACCGACAACATCGAGACAGCCTATAGGGAGGAGGTCAGAGACCTGGCCATGTGGTGCCAGGACAACACCCTCTCCCTCAACGTGACCAA
The DNA here is from genome assembly GCF_018296145.1 of Oncorhynchus tshawytscha. Taxonomy (NCBI): domain Eukaryota; kingdom Metazoa; phylum Chordata; class Actinopteri; order Salmoniformes; family Salmonidae; genus Oncorhynchus; species Oncorhynchus tshawytscha. The sequence continues at coordinate 15,199,233 of NC_056435.1, forward strand.
GACAAAGGAGATGGTTGTGGACTATGGGAAAAAGAGGACAGAGCGCACCCTTATTCTCATCGACAGGGATGTGGAGTAGGTTGAGAGCTTCAAGCTCCTTGGTGTCCACATTACCAACAAACTAACATGGTCCAAGCACACCAAGACAGTCGTGAAGAAGGCATGACAAAACCTGTTCCCCCCCTCATGAGACTGAAAAGATTTGGCATGGATCCTCAGATCCTCAAAAGTTTCTACAGCTGCCTGGAATGGCAACTGCTCGGCCTCCGACCGCAAGGCACTACAGAGGGTAGTGTGAAAAGCCCAGTACATCAATGGGGCCCAGCTTCCTGCCATCCAGGACCTCTATACCAGGTGGTGTCAGATGAAGGCCCTAAAAATGGTCAAAGACTCCAGCCACCCTAGGCATAGACTGTTCTCTCTGCTACCGCACGGCAAGCTTTACTGGAGCGCCAAGTCTAGGTCCAAGAGAGTTCTAAACAGCTTCTACCCCCAAGCCATAAGACTCCTGAACACCTAATCAAATGGCTACCCAGAATATTTGCAATGCCCCCCCCTTTTACACCGCTGCTACTCTCTGTTGTTATCATCTATGCATAGTCACTTTAATAACTCTACCTTCATGTACATATTACCTCAACTAACCGGAGCCCCCGCACATTGACTCTGTACCGGTACCCCCCTGTATATAGTCTCGCTATTTTTATTTTTATGCTGCTCTTTAATTACTTGTTACTTTTATTTCTTATTCTTATCTGTCTTTTTTTTCAAACTGCACTGTTGGACAGGGGCTCGTAAGTAAGCATTTCACTGTAACCTGATGCAGTCGGGATTGATCTGCACTTTTCGCACCAAAATACATTAATCTCTAGGAGACAGAACGCGTCTCCTTCCTGAGTGGTATGACGGCTGTGTGGTCCCATGGTGTTTATACTTGCGTACTATTGTTTGTACAGATGAACGTGGTATCTTCAGGCGTTTGGAAATGACTCCCAATGATGAACCAGACCTGTGGAGAACTACAATTGTTTTCTGAGGTCTTGGCTGATTTATTTAGATGTTCCCATGATGTCAAGCAAAGAAGCACTGAGTTTGAAAGTAGGCCTTGAAATACATCCACAGGTACACCTCCAATTGACTCAAATTATGTCAATTAGCCTATCAGAAGCTTCTAAAGCCATGACATCATTTTCTGGAATTTTCCAAGCTGTTTAAAAGGCACAGTACACTTAGTGTATGTAAATGTCTGACCCACTGGAACTGGGAAACAGTGAATTATAAGTGAAATAATCTGTCTGTAAAAATTTGTTGGAAAAATTTGTGTCATGCACAAAGTAGATGTTCTAAACGACTTGCCAAAACTATAGTTTGTTAACAAGAAATTTGTGCTGGTTGAAAAACTATTTTTAATTACTCCAACCTAACTATATGTAAACTTCCGACTTCAACTGTATATATATACAGTGGGGAGAACAAGTATTTGATACACTGCCTATTTTGCAGGTTTTCCTACTTACAAAGCATGTAGAGGTCTGTAATTTTTATCATAGGTACACTTCAACTGTGAGATACGGAATCTAAAACAAAAATCCAGAAAATCACATTGTATGATTTTTAAGTAATTCATTTGCATTTTATTGCATGCAATAAGTATTTGATCACCTACCAACCAGTAAGAATTCCGGCTCTCACAGACCTGTTAGTTTTTCTTTAAGAAGCCCTCCTGTTCTCCACTCATTACCTGTATTAACTGCACCTGTTTGAACTCCTTACCTGTATAAAAGACACCTGTCCACATACTCAATCAAACAGACTCCAACCTCTCCACAATGGCCAAGACCAGACAGCTGTGTAAGGACATCAGGGATAAAATTGTAGACCTGCACAAGGCTGGGATGGGCTACAGGACAATAGGCAAGCAGCTTGGTGAGAAGGCAACAACTGTTGGCGCAATTATTAGAAAATGGAAGAAGTTCAAGATGACGGTCAATCAACCTCGGTCTGGGGCTCCATGCAAGATCTCACCTCGTGGGGCATCAATGATCATGAGGAAGGTGAGGGATCAGCCCAGAACTACACGGCAGGACCTGGTCAATGACCTGAAGAGAGCTGGGACCACAGTCTCAAAGAAAACCATTAGTAACACACTACGCCGTCATGGATTAAAATCCTGCAGCGCACGCAAGGTCCCCCTGCTCAATGCGCATGCCCATGCCCGTCTGAAGTTTGCCAATGACCATCTGAGTGATCCAGAGGAGGAATGGGAGAAGGTCATGTGGTCTGATGAGACAAAATCCCTGCTGCAGTGTGTGCAAACCTGGTCAAGAACTACAGGAAACGTATGATCTCTGTAATTGCAAACAAAGGTTTCAATACCAAATATTAAGATCTGCTTTTCTGATGTATCAAATACTTATTAAATGCAAATTAATTACTTAAATCATACAATGTGATTTTCTGGACTTTTGTTTTAGATTCCGTCTCTCACAGTTGAAGTGTGCCTATGATAAAAATGACAGACCTCTACATGCTTTGTATGTAGGAAAACCTGCAAAATTGGCAGTGTATCAAATACTTGTTCTCCCCACTGTATATATATACAGTTGAAGTCGGAAGTTTGTAGATGTGTAGATGTGCGGAATTGCTAGATAATGGCGGTAACTGGAAAATGCTGTTGCTGTGCTTTCAAATTGCCATCGATAAAATGCTATTTTGTTTGTTGTCCATAGCTTATGCCTGCCCATGCCTTAACCCCACTGCCAACATGGGGCACTCTGTTCACAATGTTGACAACAGCAAACCGCTCGCCCACACGATTCCATACACGCTGTCTGCCATCTGCCCAGTACAGTAGAAACCGGGATTCATTCACGAAGAGCACACTTCTCCAGTGTGCCAGTGTCCATCCAATGTAAGCATTTGCCCACTGAAGTCAGGTATGACGCCAAACTGGAGCCAAGTCAAGACCCTGGTGAGGTCGACGAGCAAGCAGATGAGCTTCCCTGAGACGATTTCTTTGGTTGTGCAAGCCCAGTTTCATCAGCTGTCCAGGTGGCTGGTCTCAGACAATCCTGCAGATGAAGAAGCCGGATGTGGAGGTCCTGGGCTGGCGTATTTACAGTTGGTCTGCAGTTGTGAGGCCATTTGGACGCACTGCCAAATTCTCTAAAATGACAATGGAGGCAGCTTATAGTACAGAAATTAGCATTCAATTCTCAGGCAACAGCTCTGGTGGACATTCCTGCTGTCAGCATGCCAATTGCATGCTCCCTCAAAACTTGAGACATCTGTGGCATGTGTTGTGTGACAAAACTGCACATTTTAGAGGGACCTTTAATTGTCCCCATCACAAGTTGTAATAATTATGTGGTTAATCAGCTTCTTAATATGTCACACATGTGAAGTGGAAGGATTATCTTGGCAAAAGAGAAATGCTCACAAACAGGGATGTAAACAAATTTGTGCAAAACATTTGAGAGAAATACGCTTTTTGTGCATATGGGATCTTTTATTTCAGCTCGTGAAACATGGGACCAACACTTTACATGTTGCGTTTATATTTTTGTTCATTGTAGATCTACTCAGGGTTTTCTAAAGCTAACCAGCTACAGTTAGCTTCACATTCAAGCTCTGGCTTCATTTGTTCTGCTATGGTGGATATTGCTCGTCCGCCTGCCACTAACTCTTGTGGGCTTGTAACTGTGCATGCTTTTCGCACATGGCTAGTTAAATGCCAAACTCTTGATTGAGACAATGCTAAAACATCGATCCATGGGCGAGTCAGTGCCACCTTTTCATTTGTGCCAAAATCAAAAAAAAAAAATGTTATTTAGCAAATTCAGCAAGCTATAGTGTGAAATAGGCTTTTAGAAGTGATGTCTTTATTACTTATCATTAATGCTGACTTTGGTGTGCTTATCAATCCCACTTCTGTTGATAAAATAATTGTATTAAGTTGTATCAAATTTTCTGAAGTTTAAAATGCTTTTTGTCATCACTAAATTTGTAATGTGATGTATTTAACATAAAAAAAATTTAAACACAAATAAACATTTGATTAATAAAATACTGGCTCTGTCATCTTTCACAAATGAAGGGGATGATGATGCAATCTTCGCAAGAGGGAGGAAATCTAATTTCATTGGTCCTCAACTTGTGGCCCAGCAGTAACAGTGCGTGGGTAAAATCACTGGGGAAGTCAATCAAGAAAAAAAGCCAAATAACAACCTGTGTGTTGTGATAATTGTGTTGTTTGCTTTATAACCTGTTAGTTCATATGTCTTGACAGTGTGATCTGTATTCAACCATATATTTGTTTCATTACAAAACCGGAGAACAACATCTGTCCTGTGAAGTTCACAAAACATATGGGGAACAATGTATGGATTTATGGTTGGAGAATTAAATAAAACCACAAGTCCAAATCCCTATCTCCATCCATTGCTAATTTAGGAAAGGGCCGGTTTTAGCTACCTACCTAGCCCCTGGTGGACAACAACACAACGAGCTGCAACAATTTAATGTTTTTTCTGTCAATGTTGCCGTTTGCCTTGTGATGTGATTAGTCTGAAGCCAAATTCAAACTGGCTTCCCTTGATACTTTGTTTTGGTGCAATAGTAGCATTCACAGCTGAGCTTGCTCAGTTTAGCTCAAAGCTGATTGGATATTATGTTATATTTGTTTCTATCAAGGGAGGCCAAATGCTAGTTGGCTTTCCTTGCATTCAATGGTATGGGCGGCAAGAATGTCATACTCTTTCTGACCAGAAAGCAACAGATACACTACACATACCGAGATACAGGGCTACTGTTTAGTTCGCTCTGATTCTTTCTAGGGCAAGATATATTCAGCCTCTTGCGAACTGAAAGAAAGTTACGAAACACAGAGTTGAAAGATAAATTAATTATTTTTTTAATGTTTTTTTTTTTAAATTGGTCTATTTTTGGGAGAAGCCTGGCTTCCTTTGGCAGCCATGAATACATGTCAAATTTAATTCAGGGTAAGTGGAGTTAGACGTGAGTTAGCCTGCCCTAAAGCAGGGTAGGTATGAAGGATTCGTTGCCTGGCGAAAAGGTTTGCCACTTTTGTATGACCAGTTACCCTGAGTTGAACTCAGAGTTGGCCAAAGTTACCTCGCTACCTCCTCGAATCTGTTTCATAGGATACCCATTGCTCAATTACCCAACAACCCAACTAAGTGACCCAACTGTCTGGGTCAAAATAACCCAACGTGTGTTCTGTCCCAATATTTACCCAAATTGGGTTGTTTTTAACCCAGTATTTTTTTGAGTGAACCAGAGAGAGAGAGAGAAAGTGGGAGCAAAGAAAGAGAGACTAAGAGAGAGAGCTCTGTGCTCCTCCCACCAGGCCCTAGACGATGATAGCATTGGTGCTAATGAGACATACAAAGGCCCCTGTTCACACCTGTGAAACAGAGACCCCTCCATTCATGAACATAATTAGAAATGTTGCGCAACGCTAACTAGCATTTTAATTTTCTCTCTCTCACTCTTTCTCGCTCCCCCTCTCACTGCTAATACTCACTCATAATGTCCAGGCCCTCCAACATGCAGATACAATTTTATGAGGGGGCAGACAGATAGAACCCCCCCCCCCACACACACACACACACAGAGAGAGTCATGAACTTGCTCACACACAGACAATATACACACACACACACATCATGAACATGCACACACACATCATGAACATGCGCACACACACACACACAATCATGAACATACACACAGACACACACAGTCATGCCCACACAAACAGTCATGAATACTCATAACGTTCCATTTATGTCCATTCATGATGTCGATATGTTTCGTTAAACATAAAAAGGTTAATTATTCGCCATATGTCTTACAAGCCTGGAAAGGGGGAGGGGTTCTACTTTTTTTAAATTTTATTTTATTTTACCTTCATTTAACCAGGCAAGTCAGTTAAGAACAAATTCTTATTTTCAATGACGGCCTAGGAACAGTGGGTTAACTGCCTGTTCAGGGGCAGAACGACAGATTTGTACCTTGTCAGCTCGGGGGTTTGAACTTGCAACCTTGCAAGCTGGTTACTAGTCCAACGCTCTAACCACTAGGCTACCCTGCCGCCCCTAATGTATGGAATTGTTTTAAGATGGTCTGACCATGGATCATTTAGCTATATGATTTTGAATTTTAGGAACGCTTTGGGTATCTTTTTAATTTTTTATTTGATAAAATATTGCATTTTGTCTTCACTACTGTAGCCCATAGAAACGTACTGAATTACATATTCATAAATGGCAAAAAAAGAACAGTGTCCTTTGTCGAGGAGATATAAGAAAGATCAGGAAATATATATATATTTTTTTTTTACATATATTTAACCCCTTATTTTTGGTTGCACAAAGCTACATGCATACTTCCATTCATTTGTAAAGGTTACCTTCTTACGAGTCCTGTGACACTTTTTGGGGTCGTAAGGCAAAAGGGAGAACACCATCATGTTCATTAGAGTCTCATATTTCTATAGAGTGGTCATATTTGTATACCAAACCGTTGGGACGTTACAGTCGTTTTCGTGAGAAGACCGATTTTCGGGATGTCTCATAGTCTGACAAACACCGCTGTAGCTCGGCCACCTTCCACCACAGATGTGAAAGGCCGACATAGACGGATGTGGTGGATTGAGATGGAACCTATGATCTGTGGTTTAAATTGACTGATTTTGAAGGGGATGTTTTTATTAAGTTACTTCGATTGTCACACAGGTCTGTCAAAAGACTCTTAATTCTAAAAATTTAAAAAATCAATTGCTAACATGCATTGGTTAAAACTGAAGTCACATTGTCAAAACTCTTCACACAGTCAGCGGAATCAGAAGTGTATGTGGACCAAACTTTGAATAATTTTTCATTGCTTTCACACAAAACGCATTCATTGACCACATTCTTCGAAATCCATGAACTATTTTCTCATTCATACTCCACCCCCTGGAAAACTATATATTTGTAGCACATGTTTTTCAAATGCTAACACACTGTTTCCAAAACTGTTAAAAACACATTCAAAACAGAATGATGGCAAATGTGCATTTCTGCTGTAACCATATTGAAACATATAGAAAATCTCAGCTGAAAGCCTACCCAAGTGTCCTGTTTTTAGTCTCGTTGCCAAACAGGGTACATACACAGCTGTGCGTAATGTAATGTACTGTAAAACTGTATATTTACTCTATTTTGGAGAATAATGGAGATGGAAGCCAGGCAATCTGCACATACATTCATCTTTGTGGATGAAGCTGGATTCAACCTGGCAAAAAAAACACTGCAGGGGAAGAAATGTGATTGGACAGAGAGCAACCGTAGATGTTCCAGGCCAGAGAGGAGCTAACATCACAATGTGTGCAGCACTGTCCAATGATGGTTTGCTGTTACACAAACCACTCATTGGCCCCTAAAATACAGAGGGGCTCATTTACTTTCTAGATGACCTGCATAATCAACTTGTGCCAGCGGAGGAGAGAGGGGCAAGAAACACCCTACCATTGTTGTTGTGTGGGATAATGTGGCATTCCACCACTCTGCTGCAGTCACAGACTGGTTTGCTGCACATCCCAGGATGTCAGTACTATTCTTGCCTCCATTCTCCGCCTTCCTAAACCCCCATAGAGGAGTTTTTCTCTGAGTGGAGGTGGAAGGTTTATGACCACCATCCACATGACCATATGTCCTTACTGGATGCCATGAATGCAGGGTGTGGAGACACTTCTCCTGAAGACTGCCAGGGTGTGGAGACACTTCTCCTGAAGACTGCCAGGGTGTGGAGACACTTCTCCTGAAGACTGCCAGGGGTTGGATTAGACATCCCAGAAGATACTTTCCAAGATGCATCGCCAGAGAAGACATAAGATGTGATGTTGATGAGAACTTGTGGCCAAATGCAGGAGAGAGGGAGAACTAGAACACCCACAGTACTTTACAGTATGGGTGGTTAGACTATACATGTCGTTGATGTAATTCTTTTGCAATTATTATTGCAGCCCTGGAATTTCAGGAATTCGTTTTTTAAACTTTTTATTTTTCACAAGTAAATTACTATACGCAAAGATATAGAAAAAAAATAAAGGCTACTGAAGCAAATTGATTCATTCTTGTACATATACTTTAGTACAGTCAATAAAGTGAAAATGTGTTATTCTTATTCTATCATGAAATACTTATTTATGTGAAAAATCATTCAAACTTCAAAGACAAAAGTTAATCATGTATGTAATGGTCCCTGTTGTTAGTGTTTTTTAGGTCAGTGTGTTATGGGTGACAATGTATGCTTTCTGAGTGAGAATTGTTGCCAGTGTTCTGGTCGAACGAGCTTAGTTTGAGATCTGCATGAAGTCTTTTGGTGGTTTAAGTGAGTTTTGAAGGTGAGATTAACTGTTCGGCCAAGATGCATGTTGGCAATGCAGACTGTGTGAAGAGATTTTAAAAAGTGGCTTCAGTATTGACCGATGCTTGTTAGCAATTGAAAAAAACTGTAACGGTGAAACCTTGAAATACATTCACTCAGGTATTTCATCTTCATGATTTACCATTCACCATGATGATGTGGTGCAACCACTGAGTAACTTGAATTTCGGCATTACTTATTGTAACTTTACAATAAAAATACTTACAGTAAAGCTATAATAAAACTTCAGAGCGAAGATATTCTAATGGATGGATAGATGGATGGGTGGGTAGATGGATGGACTGACTGATCATGTTTACTATCTTTCAAGAGGAAAATATGGCAACAGCTCACAAATTACTTACACAACATACATGTATGTGATGTACAGTAGCAGTCAAAAGTTTGGACACACCTACTCATTCAAGGGTTTTTCCATATTTTGACTATTTTCTACATTGTAGAATAGTAGTGAAGACATCAAAACTATGAAATAACATAATGGAATCATGTAGTAACCCCCAAAAAATGTTAAACAAATCCAAATATATTTTATATTTGAGATTCTTTAAAGTAGCCACCCCTTGATGACAGCTTTGCACAGCTCTTGGCATTATGTCAACCAGCTTCATGAAGGTAGTCACCTGGAATGCAATTCAATTAACAGGTGTGCCTTAAAAGTTCATTTGCGTTTGAGCCAATCAGTTGTGTTGTGACAAGGTAGGGGTGGTATACAGAAGATAGCCTATTTGGTAAAAGACCAAGTCCATATTATGGCAAGAACAGCTCAAATAAGCAAAGAGAAACAACAGTCCATCATTACTTTAAGACATGAAAGTCAGTCAATGTGGAAAGTGTCAAGAACTTTGAAAGTTTCAAGAGCAGTCGCAAGAGCCATCAAGCGTTATGATGAAACTGGCTCACTTGAGGACCACCACAGGAATGGAAGACCCAGAGTTACCTCTGCTGCAGAGGATAAGTTCATTAAAGTAAACTGCACCTTAGAATACAGCCCAAATAAATGCTTCACAGAGTTCAAGTAACAGACACATCTCAACATCAACTGTTCAGAGGCAACTGTGTGAATCAGGCCTTCATGGTCGAATTGCTGGAATCAAACCACAACTATAGGGCACCAATAATAGGACCAGACTTGCTTGGGCCAAGAAACACAAACAATGGAAATCTGTCATTGGGTCTGATGAGTCCAAATTTGAGATTTTTGGTTCCAATCGCTGTGTCTTTGTGAGACGCAGAGTAAGTGAACGGATGATCTCCGCATGTGTGGTCCCCGCCGTGAAGCATGGAGGAGGATGTGTGATGGTGTGGGAGTGCTTTCCTGGTGACACTGTCTGTGATTTATTTGAATTCAAGGCACACTTAACCAGCATGGCTACCACAGCATTCTGCAGCGATACACTATCCCATCTGTTTTGCACTAAGTGGGGCTATCATTTGTTTTTCAACAGGACAATGACCAAAACACACCTCCAGGCTGTGTAAGGGCTATTTGGAGAGTGATGAAGTGCTGCATCAGATGACCTGGCCTCCACAATCACCCAACCCCAACACGATTGAGATGGTTTGGGGTGAGTTGGACCGCAGAGTGTAGGAAAAGCAGCCAACAAGGGCTCAGCATATGTGGGAAATCCAAGACTGCTGGAAAAGCATTCCTCATGAAGCTGGTTGAGAGAATACCAAGAGTGTGCAAAGCTGTCATCAAGGCAAAGGGTGGCTACTTTGAAGAATCTAAAAACTAAAATATATTTTGATTTGTTTAACACTTTGATGGTTACTACATGATTCCATATGTAATATTTCATAGTTTGTCATAGTCTTCACTAGTATTCTACAATGTAGAAAATAGTACCAATAAAGAAAAACCCTTTAATGACTAGGTGAGTCTAATCATTTGACTGGCATTTGGAAAGTTCTCAGACCACTTGACATTTTCCACATTTTGTTATGTTAAAGCCTTATTCTAAAATTGATTAAATTATTTGTTTTCCCCTTCACCAATCTACACGCAATACCCCATAATGACAAAGCAAACACAGGTTTTTAGAAATGTTGGAATACTTATTTACAGATCCTTTACTCAGTACTTTGTTGAAGCATCTTTGTCAGCAATTACAGCCATGAGTCTTCTTGGGTATGATGCTACACGCTTGGCAAACATGTATTTAGGGTGTTTCTCTGATTCTTCTCTGCAGATCTTCTCAAGCTCTGACATGTTGGAAGAGGAACATTGCTGCATGGCTATTTTCAGGTTTCTCCAGAGATGTATGATCAGGTTCAAGTCCAGGCTCTAGCTGGGTCACTCAAGGACATTCAGAGAAATGTCCCGAAGCCACTCCTGCATTGTCTTGGCAGTGTGCTTAGGGTCATTGTCCTGTTGGAAGTTGAACCTTCGCCCCAGCCTGAGGTCCTGAGCGCTCGGTAGCAGGTTTTCAACAAGGATCTCTCTGTACTTTGCTTCGTTCATCTTTGCTTCAATCATGACTAGTCTCAAAGTCAATACCGCTGAAAAACATCCCCACAGCATGATGCTGCCACCACCATGCTTCACCGTAGGGATGGTGCCAGGTTTCCTCCAGATGTGACGCTTGGCATTCATGCCAAAGTGTTCAATCTTGGTTTCATCAGACCAGAGAATCTTGTTTCTCATCTCCGAGAGTCTTTAGGTGCCTTTTTGTAAACTCCAAGCGAGCTGTCATGTGCCTTTTACTGAGGAGTGGCTTCCAACTGGCCACTCCACCATAAAAGCCTGATTGGTGGAGTGCTGCAGAGATGGTTGTTCTTCTGGAATGTTATCCCATCTCCACAGAGGAACTCTAGAGCTCTGTCAGAGTGACCATTATGTTCCTGGTCACCTGCATGACCAAGGTCCTTCTCTCTCGATTGCTCAGATTAGCCGGCCGGCCAGCTCTAGGAAGAGTCTTGGTGTTTCCAAACTTCTTCTATTTAAGAATGGTAGAGGCCACTTTGTTCTTGGGGAACTTCAATGCTGCAGAACTGTTTTGGTACCCTTCCCCAGATTTGTCCCTCAACACAATCCTGTCTCGGAGCTCTACGCTCAATTCCTTTGACCTCATGACTTGTTTTTTTCTCTGACATGCACTGTCAACTGTGGGACCTTATATAGACAGGTGTGTGCCTTTCTAAATCATGTCCAATCAATTGAATTAGCCACAGTTGGACTCCAATCATGTTGTAGAAACATCTCAAGGATGATCAATGGAAAGAGGATGCTCCTGAGCTCAATTTCGCTTCTCATAGCAAATGGGCTGAATATCAAATAAAATACATCAAATTGTATTTGTCACATTCGCCGACTACAACAGCTGTAGACCTTACAGTGAAATGCCTACTTACAAGCCCTTAACCAACCATACAGTTCTGAAAAATAAGCGTTAAGTAAAAAAAATAGATAAGTAAAATATGTAAAATAAAATTAACAAGTAATTAAAGAGCAGCAGTAAAATAACAATAGTGAGGCTATATACGGGGTTACCGGTACATTGTCAATGTGCGAGGGCACCGGTTAGTCTAGGTAATTGAGCTAATATGTACATGTAGGTAGAATTAAAGTGACTATACATAGATAATAAACAGAGAGTAGCAGCAGTGTAAAAGAGAGGGGGGGGCAATGCAAATAGTTTGGGTAGCCCTTCGATTAGCTATTCAGGAGTCTTGTGGCTTGGGGGTACAAGCTGTTAAGAAGCCTTTTGGACCAAAACTAGGCGCTCCGGTACCGCTTACCGAATACTTACGTAAATAAGGTATTTCTGTTTGAATGGGGGTTGCAAAACTTTCTAAAAACCTGTTCTAGCTTGGTCATTATGGGGTGTTGTGTGTAGATTACTGGGGGGAATTGTTTATTTAATCCATTATAGAATAAGGCTGTATCGAAACGAAAATTTGGAAAAAAGTCCAGGAGTAATGAATACTTTCCAAAGGCACTGAATACACACCTTATACAGTACACCACACTGACAATGAAGACACAGATGACAACTTTGTTTAGTCCTATTTGTTTCCTGTTGTAATCCTACAGAACCACACACACATATCCTGAGACATCATTCATTGCCTTTCACTAAGTCACAGTATCTTTATCCGCCACCCTCGAAGGAGACACCTGTCAAGTCCTCCTACTCCTTCTCCTCCTCCTGTTTCCCTCTCACTCATCACTTTTGGCTGTTGTCGTTCTGTCTCTCTCTCTCTCCCCTCTATAATACAATAATATATCTCACACACAAACACATTCATAATCTATATTTTATCCCTCACTCCCTCATTCCCTTTCCCTCTCTTTATACACACATACACAGAAACACATACAGAATCTCTCCCCTTGTCTCTCTCCCTCTTTCCTCCCTCATTCAGGAAAACAAGCATAATGTAGCTGTGATTGAATTGGGCTGTATCTCATTCAGGGATGGTGGGAGGAAAGGAGGGAGGGAGCGGTGGTGGGGTGGTGTACCCGCAGGGTGTACCCACAGCATGTAGTATAGCGCAACAGACACACACAGACACAGACACAGACACAGACACAGACACAGACACAGACAGACACACAGACACAGACACACACAGACACACACAGACACACAGACACACACAGACACAGACACAGACACACACAGACACACAGACACACACAGACACACACAGACACACACAGACACAGACACAGACACACACAGACACAGACACAGACACAGACACAACAGTAGAGGAAAGGAGAGCCTTATCCTCCAAGGAGACAATCACACACAGCCACAATGCTGTTCCATCGGGAGGGGAGGGGTAAGGGAAGGCCAGAGTCACGGTGACTAGTGGCGGTGCTATGCTAGTGACATGCTAACTCAATCAGCGGCCAGTCGATTCAGGAGCCAGCCCTCAGCCCTGGGAACTGAACTGTAGCAACAGTGGCTTGCAAAAGTATTCATCCCCTTTGCATTTTCCTATGTTTTTGCCTTACACCCTGGAATTAAAATTGATTTTTGGAGGGTTTGTATCAATTGATTTACAGAAAACTTGAGCGTGCATAACTACCCCCCCCATAGTCAATACTTTGCAGAGCCAACTTTTGCAGCAATTACAGCTGCAAGTCTCTTGGGGTAAGTCTCTATAAGCTTGGCACATCTAGCCACTTTGATTTTTGCCCATTCTTCAAGGCAAACTACTCCAGCTCCTTCAAATTGGATGGGTTCTGTTGGTGTACAGAAATCTTTAAGTCATACCACATATTCTCAATTGGATTGAGGTCTGGGCTTTGACTAGGCCATTCCAAGATGTTTAAATGTTTCCCCTTAAACCATTAAGTTATATTCTTCAAGAATCAATGGAAATATATATACAGTTGAAGTCATAAGTTTACATACACCTTAGCCAAATACATTTAAACTCAGTTTAGCACAATTACTGACATTTAATCCATGTAAAAATGTCTTATGTCAGTTGGGATCACCACTTTATTTTAAGAATGTGAAATATCAGAATAATAGTATAGAGAATTATTTATTTCAGCTTTTATTTATTTCATCACATTCCCAGTGGGTCAGATTTTTATACACACTCAATTAGTATTTGGTAGCATTGCCTTTAAATGATTGAACTTGGGTCAAACGTTTCGGGTACTCTTCCACAAGCTTCCCACAATAAGTTGGGTGAATTTTGGTCCATTCCTCCTGACAGAGCTGGTGTAAGTGAGTCAGGTTTGTAGGCCTCCTTGCTCGCACACGCTTTTTCAGTTCTGCCCACAAATTTCCCATGGGATTAAGGTCAGGGCTTTGTGACGGCCACTCCAATACCTTGACTTTGTTGTACTTAAGCCATTTTGCCACAACTTTGGAAGTATGCTTGGGGTCATTGTCCATTTGGAAAAACCATTTGCGACCAAGCTTTAACTTCCTGATGTCTTGAGATGTTGCTTCAATATATCCTCATAATTTTCCGTCCTCATGATGCCATCTATTTTGTGAAGTACACCAGTCCCTCCTGCAGCAAAGCACCCCCACAACATAATGCTGCCACCCCCGTGCTTCACGGTTGGGATGGTGTTCTTCAGCTTGCAAGCCTCCCCCTTTTTCCTCCAAACATAACAAGGGTCATTATGGCCAAACAGTTCTATTTTTGTTTCACCAGACCAGACCAGAGGACATTTCTCCAAAAAGTATGATCTTTGTCCCCATGTGCAGTTGCAAACCGTAGTCTGGCTTTTTTATGGTGGTTTGGGAGCAGAGGCTTCTTCCTTGCTGAGCGGCTTTTCAGGTTATGTCGATATAGGACTCGTTTTACTGTGGATATACAGTTGAAGTCTGAAGTTTACATACACTTAGGTTGGATTCATTAAAACTTGTTTTTCAACCACTCCACAAAATTCTTGTTAACAAACTATAGTTTTGGAAAGTCGGTTGGACATCTACTTTGTGCATGAGACAAGAGAGCTGGCGCACACCCAGAATAATAGTTTGTGTGGAGGTGCTGACTAATGGCGAATCAGCTAGAAACTGTTCAAATAAAGAAAGTCGCAAACTCCATGTATAATCTCCCAGCAATTTAATGGGTATTTACCAACGTTTCGGCATCACTGTGTCTTCCTCAGGGTAATGTCATGAATACTTGAACCAGGTTATGTAGAAACACAGTGCAATTAGTGTAACCAATGACAGTTGCGAGGGGTGTGTCATAATCATTAAGTTAATAAAAATCAATTAGTGAAACTGTTAAAAAAAAGGATATGGCATATTAAATATATTATGCTATTGTTACCATATAGAAACATAATGGAATATTGTACACCATATTACCATCAACGTACTTTATTGTTTCATTCAATTTCACATAATTTCGTGTTTCATTTTTGTTACATGTAATATTTGTTCAACCTTAATATATAATGATCATCATCAACAGGGGGAACATATCAGGTGTACGCTAAAAGCTGGGAAAATTATTTAGCAATTTATAAGACTTGTTCATAAAGGAAAACGTGTTCTATGTGACGTGTTCTCACATAGTATTGCGGTCTTTGGGCTTTGTCTATAAATCTGTGTGGATTGCATAATTCTCTTTGATAATCCAAAAATCCAGGTAGTTTATTTTTCTCTCATCAGTTTGCATGGTGAATTTGAGGTACTCAGAGCTCTTGTTTAGTAGAGTTTGGAGTTCATTTAGTTCCTGCTGACTTCCTTCCAAGAGCACAAAGACATCATCTATGTATCTAGAATTCTAGTATTAGGTTCTAGTATTCATGATAGATACAGAATCCTGAGGAAGGCACAGTGACGTTGGTAAATACCCATTCAATTGCTGGGAGATTATACATGGAGTGTGCAACTTTCTTTATTATTATTATTATTTATTTTTTATATTTTACCCCTTTCCCAATTTCAGGAGGCCCTTTTTCTATCCATCGCTACAACTCCCGTACGAGCTCGGGAGAGACGAAGGTTGAAAGTCATGCGTCTGATACACAACCCAACCAAGCCGCACTGCTTCTTAACACAGTGCGCATCCAAACCGGAAGCCAGCCGCACCAATGTGTCGGAGGAAACACTGTGCACCTGGCAACCTTGGTTAGCGTGCGCACTGCGCCCGGGCCACCACAGGAGTCGCTGGTGCGCGATGAGACAAGGATATCCCTACCGGCCATACCCTCCCTAACCCAGACGACGCTAGGCCAATTGTGCGTCGCCCCACAGACCTCCCGGTCACCGGTTACGACAGAGCCTGGGCGCGAACCCAGAGTCTCTGGTGGCACAGCTTGCGCTGCAGTACAGCGCCCTTAACCACTGCGCCACCTGGGAGGCCCTCAATTTTCTTTATTTTGATAGTTTGTAGTTTATTCGCCATTAGTCAGCACCTCCACACAAACTATTATTCTGGGTGTCTGGCAGCTCTTGTTTTTTTTATCTACTATTATCTTTCGTTGACAGCACCCCAATCAGTCAACTCCTTAGCCAACATGGGAAGTGAACCAAATTCAAATGATACACGATAGAGACTTTTTGAATACAGCCAACAACATTTTAGAAACAGAGTCTATTTTATTGGCCAGAAGGCACCTGGGAAAATCTTTGTAAAGAATTCAAAGACTGTTCATTCAAGAAAACTAGAACACACCTGCACATCGTCACTTTAAGTGAGTATGTTCGAAATGGAGTTATCCCACCGCGGACTACTAATAATAGCACTGTAGAGTTTTGTGAACGATGGTGTGCTATACTAAATAAATGTTCATTGGACCTGATGACTCTGATCATTGAGCAACTTAAAAAGGATATTATCGAGATCGCAACCTCGGTTGAAAATTCCCAGCATGCTCCACGAGTCGAGCTTAATGACCCTATTAAACTGGATGATCTCATTGAGAGTAACGCTGACCTTCAGACTAAGATTACGACCGGACTGAAGGAAAGGAAAATCAAGAAGTATAAACGCGATATGGATGATAAGAAAAACGGACTAATATATCTCTGGCGAGACTCTAAGCACAAGAAACCCAAAAAAACGGAAGAGACAAGCCGACGACAGACGCTGAGTTCTTCTGTCAGAGACCAACTATCCACAGACAGCGCTAACTCTGGCTCTACCAACGGTGAGTGTTTTTTCTATAACAGAGGGCGGGGACACCGGGGACAATGTCGAGACCCCAGCACGTAAGAGGGTGCGACGCATACGTCTGGCGAAGAAGAAATCCACTACCACCCTGCGACACCTATCAATTCATACCCAGGACGAGCCCACAGTCCAACA
Source organism: Oncorhynchus tshawytscha (assembly GCF_018296145.1). Lineage (NCBI taxonomy): Eukaryota > Metazoa > Chordata > Actinopteri > Salmoniformes > Salmonidae > Oncorhynchus > Oncorhynchus tshawytscha. The sequence goes on from NC_056435.1 coordinate 15,216,432, forward strand.
GGAAATAAATGTCTTCAACTTATCAAGTAAGACCCTGACATCCGCTCACCTCGGTGTTCTCAATAAGGGGTTAACATTTGTACCCACTGTATACATTAATGTCCAGCCAGATCTTTTCAAGTTTTTCCGTAATCTGAGATTGCGTCAATTTTTTGATAAGAGTGAAACTTACATGACTCCACTTGAAATGTCATCCTCAGGAAGATGTATACATAGGTCTACCACGCTAATCAATAGACTTATCTGTCCTACCGTGAGTCAAGGAGGAGATGGAGCCATTAACCCGGCTGAGGTATCTGAGAACTCTGAGAGAATTACATTAAGAGGAAAAAGTTCAATTGTACCTCACCCCAAACGCAATGCCTCCATATAAACCTTCTGTAGGATTGTTGAAAATGATATAGGTGACTTACTGAAAGACAAACAGAAACACAAATCCTATGAATACCTGAGTAGAGACGAGAGAATGGCCCTTAAGGACATAAAGCCAGATCCTTCGATTATCATAAGAAAATGTGACAAAGGAGGAGGAGTTTGTATACAAAACAAATGTGTCTATGTGAACGAAAACTATTTAAAGGTGACTTCTATTGCAAACTGAATTGTGACCCTACCCTGGAATTCCAGCATAATATCTCATCCACAGTGGAAAGCTGTTTGGAATCGGGACAAATCACTAAACAAGAAGTTGAATTTCTATGTGTGAAATTTCCCAAGATACCAACTTTCTAAACAGTCGATAAATTACACAAACAAGTGTCTTCTCCTCCAGGTAGACCCATTGTAGCAGCAATCGACTCTGACATCCGACATTTTTAAATGTGTGGATTACCACGGTAAACCAATGGTTGACAATCTCCCATCTTATGTCAAGGACACTTATGTCAAAGACACTAGTCACAAGAGACTCTACTCTTGCTCCATCCAAACATTGCATCTTACAACTTCCTGAACTGGTATTATCCCATAACTACTTGTCTTTGAGTCAGACTTTTTCCTTCAATTCGGGGTGTAGCCATGGGCTCCCCCCCAACTATGCAAACCTGTATGTGGGACAATTTGAAGAAGCATTCCTTTGTAAAACAGAGACACACCCCTTACTTTCTAAAATACTTCGATGGAAGAGATACATAGATGTTGTCTTTGTGCTCTGGGAAGGAAGTCAGCAGGAACTAAATGAACTCCAAACGCTACTAAACGAGAGCTCTAAATACCTGAAATTCACCATGTAGACTGAAAAGAGAAAAATATCCTGGATTGATGGATTATCAAAGAGAATGATGCATTCCACACAGACTTATGCACAAAGCCCACAGATCGCAATACCTTGCTATGTGAGGATAGTATGCATCCCCTTCCCCTCAAGAATGGTCTACCATATAGCCAGTTATGCAGGGTTAAACGGTTTTAACAGCAATGCTAAAGAAATGACAGATACATTCAAAATGAGAGGCTACAAGGACAAAACTCTTGACGCGGCAATGATGGAAATATCTCAAAAACCAAGATTACTAAAAACTCAACCAAAGAAGAAAAACAATGCTACCGTCCTTTGTCGTAAGTACACCAAGGGTTCGGAGAAAATGAAAGCAATCCTGAGAAAGCACTGGCATATTCTGCAATCAGACAAGAAAAAAATCGCACACCTCTTCAAGGAACCCCTACTGGTGGTCTATAAGCGTGGTCGCAATATTGGAGATGGTGAGATCTGACATGCCCCCTGTGCCCACTCAGACACTCTTGACACCTATCCCAAAGGAAACTGCAAATGTGGCTCATGCGCACAGCGTAATAACACCATAGAAACGTCTTTCTTCAGACACCCACATACAGGTCGAAAGATCCCTGTTAGGGGTATCATCTCATGCAAGACCAAGGGAGTAATCTCTCATCACCTGTTCATGTAGAAAAGCCTATGTAGGACAAACGAAAAGACAATTAAAACAATGCATAGCTGAACACCGCAGCTCAATCAGGTGTAAGAACATTGACTATCCAGTATAGCAGCTCACCTTGTTGAAGCTAACTATTCCATCTCCTCCCTCAAATACACAGGCATTGAGCATGTTGCTCTACCAAGGAGAGGAGGTAACATTGAGATCCTACTACTACAAAGAGAGGGTTACTGGATATCCTATCTAAAAACATTGACCGCTAGTGGTCTGAATATTGACTTTCTTATAAATTAAAAAATATTTTTTTACAGCTTATTAGCATACACATGATATGTTCCCCCTGTTGATGATCATTATATATTATATCACATGTATCAAAAATGAAATACGAAATTTATGTGAAATTGAATGAAACAATAATGTATGTTGATGCTAACATGATGTACAATATTCCATTATGTTTCTATATGATAACAATAGCATAATATATTTAATATGCCATATGTGGATGTATTTCAAGGCTTATCTTCAAACTCAGTGCCTCTTTGCTTGACATCATGGGAAAATCAAAAGAATTCAGCCAAGACCTCAGAAAATAAATTGTAGACCTCCACAAGTCTGGTTCATCCTTGGGAGCAATTTCCAAACGCCTGAAGGTACCACGTTCTGTACAAACAATATTATGCAAGTATATGGGACCACGCAGCCATCATACCGCTCAGGAAGGAGATGTATTCTGTCTCCTAGAGAAGAACGTACTTTGGAGAGAAAAGTGCAAATCAATCCCAGAACAACAGCAAAGGACGTTGTGAAGATGCTGGAGGAAACCGTTACAGAGAATATCTTTGTTTTAACTATTTTGTCAAACATTTTGTACATCAGTTGTACAATTTGAGTGTGAACGGGGCCTATAAGAGTCAGTAGGCAACTTGATCTCATAGTTTCACTTCGGGATTTGATGTATTTGGATGAACGTCATTTTTTGACCCATTAATTCCGCGTGGTTACAGGGTCAAAACAGAAACATCTCAAAGGGTTACGTTTAGGTATTAATTCAGAATGGTTAAGGTTACGGCTATGGTTTGGTGAAAGTATCAAACAAAATAATAAACAAAAAAAATTGAAGGGTTATTTTTATGGTGAGCGCCGAGGACGGCATATATCGAAGTCCTCAGGACCTTTTCAAATATCTGAAATTGTTGTGTGTTTCTAGTGACCAGCCTGCAATAGGAGCCATATACTGTGCCTTGCAAAAGTATTCACCCCCTTGGCGTTTTTCCTATTTTGTTGCATTACAACCTGTAATTAAATACATTTTATTTGGATTTCATGTAATAGACATACACAAAATAGACCAAATTGGTTTAAATGGAAAAGTGGTGCGTGCATATGTATTCACCCCCTTTGCTGTGAAGCCCCAAAATAAGATCTGGTGCAACCAATTACCTTCAGAAGACACATAATTAGTTACATTGTACACAGGTGGACATTATTTAAGTGTCATATGATCTGTCACATGATCTCAGTATATATACACCTGTTCTGAAAGGCCCCAGAGTCTGCAACACCACTAAGCAAGGGGCACTATGAAGACCAAGGAGCTTTCCAAACAGGTCAGGGACAAAGTTGTGGAGAAGTACAGATCAGGGTTGGGTTATAAAAAAATATCCTCAACTTTGAGCATCCCACGGAGCACCATTAAATCCATTATTAAAAAATGGAAAGAATATGGCACCACAACAAACCTGCCAAGAGAGGGCCGCCTACCAAAACTCACAGACCAGACAAGCATCTGCATTTTGCATCCTGTAGCACAAACTCAAAAAAGTTCTGTGACACTGTAAAGTCCATGGAGAATAACAGCACCTCCTCCCAGCTGCCCACTGCACCGAGGCTAGGAAACACTGTCACCACCGATAAATCTGCGATAATTGAGAATTTCAATAAGCATTTTTCTAAGGCTGGCCATGCTTTCCACCTGGCTACCCCTACCCCGGTCAACTGCCCGGCACCCTCCACAGCAACCCGCCCAAGCAAATCAAATCAAATCAAATGTATTTATATAGCCCTTCGTACATCAGCTGATATCTCAAAGTGCTGTACAGAAACCCAGCCTAAAACCCCAAAGAGCAAGCAATGCAGGTGTAGAAGCACAGTGGCTAGAAAAAACTCCCTAGAAAGGCCAAAACCTAGGAAGAAACCTAGAGAGGAACCAGGCTATGTGGGGTGGCCAGTCCTCTTCTGGCTGTGCCGGGTGGAGATTATAACAGAACATGGCCAAGATGTTCAAATGTTCATAAATGACCAGCATGGTCCAATAATAATAAGGCAGAACAGTTGAAACTGGAGCAGCAGCACAGCCAGGTGGACTGGGGACATCAAGGAGTCATCATGTCAGGTAGTCCTGAGGCATGGTCCTAGGGCTCAGGTCCTCCAAGAGAGAGAAAGAAAAAGAGAAAGAGAGAGCACACTTAAATTCACACAGGACACCGAATGGGACAGAAGAAGTACTCCAGATATAACAAACTGACCCTAGCCCCCCGACACATAAACTACTGCAGCATAAATACTGGAGGCTGGGTCAGGAGACACAAGCCCCCACCATTTCTCCTTCACCCAAATCCAGATAGCTGATGTTCTGAAAGAGCTGCAAAATCTGGACCCCTACAAAACAGCCAGACTAGACAATCTGAACCCTCTCTTGTTCTCAACTTTCCTACCTGGCCAAATAAAGGTGAAATAAAAAAATATTTAAAAAGGAGGGCATTAGAGAGGCAACAAAGAGACCAAAGATAACCCTGAAGGAGCTGCAAAGCTCCACAGCAGAGATTGGAGTATCTGTCCATAAGACCACTTTAAGCTGTACAATCCACAGAGATGGGCTTCGCGGAAGAGTGGCCAGAAAATAATAAGCAAAAATGTTTTCGCCAAAAGGCATGTGGGAGACTCCCCAAACATATGGAAGAAGGTCAGATGTGACTAAAATTGAGCTTTTTGGCCATTAAGGAAAACGCTATGTCTGGCGCAAACCCAACACTTCTCATCACCCCGAGAACACCATCCCCATAGTGAAGCATGATAGCGGCAGCATCGTGCTGTGGGGATGTGTTTCATCGCCAGGGACTGGGAAACCGGTCAGAATTAAAGGAATGATGGATGGTGCTAAATACAGGGATTTTTTAAGGGAAACCTGTTTCAGTCTTCCAGAGATTTGAGACTGGGATGGAGGTTCACCTTCCAGCAGGACAATGACCCTAAGCATACTGCTAAAGCAACACTTGAGTGGTTTAAGGTGAAACATGTAAATGTCTTGGAATGGCCTAGTCAAAGCCCAGACCTCAATCCAATTGAGAATCTGTGGTATGACTTAAAGATTGCTGTACACCAGCAGAACCCATCCAACTAGAAGGAGCTGGAGCAGTTTTGCCTTGAAGAATGGGCAAAAATATCAGTGGCTAGATGTGCCAAGTTTAGAGACATACCCCAGGAGAAAGTATTAACTTGGAGGGTGAATAGTTATGCACACTCAAGATTTCTGTTTCTTTGTCTTATTTCTTGTTTGTTTCACAACAAAAAAATATTTTGCATCTTCAAAGTGGTAGACATGTTGTGTAAATCAAATGATACAAACCCCCCAAAAATATATTTTAATTCCAGGAAGTAATAAGCTTATTATGATAAGCTATAGACCACACTATCTACCAAGAGAGTTCTCATCGTAGCCATCTATTTACCACCACAGAATGAATCTGGCACTAAGACTGCTCTCAACCAAGGCCATAAGCAAAGAAGAAAATGCTCACCCAGATGCGGCACTCCTAGTGGGGGAAGGGGACTTTTATGCAGGAAAACTTAAATCAGTTTTACCACATTTTTACCAGCATGTCACATGCAACCAGAGAAAAATAAATCCTAGACCACCGTTACTCCACACACAGAGATGCACACACAGCTCTCCCCCACCTTCCATTTGGCACATCTGACCATAATTATATCTTCCTGATTCCTGCTTACAAGCAAAAACTAAAGCAGGAAGTACCAGTGACTCGCTCAACACTGAAGTGGTCAGATGACGCAGATAATGGGCTACAGGACCATTTTGCTAGCACAGACAGGAATATGTTCCGGATTTCATCCAATGGCATTGGCTTCATCAATAACTGCATTGACGACGTTGTCCCCACAGTGACTGTACGTACATATCTCAACCAGAAGCCATGGATTACAGGCAACATCCTCATCGAGCTAAAGGCTAGAGCTGCTGCTTTCAAGGAGCGGGAGACTAATCCGTACACTTATAAGAAATCCTACTATGCCCTCAGATGACCCATCAAACAAGCAAAGCATCAACACAGGATAAAGATTGAATCCTACTACACCGGCTCTGACGCTCATCACATGTGGCAGGGCTTGAAAACTATAACGGACTACAAAGGGAAACCCAGATGCGAGCTGCCCAGTGACATAAACCTACCAGCCTTTTATGCTCGCTTCGAGGCAAGCAACACTGAAGCATGCATGAGAGCACCAGCTATTTTGGTTGACTGTGTGATAACGCTTTCGGTAGCTGATGTGAACAAAATCTTTTAATAGGTCAACATTCACAAAGCCGCTGGACGAGACGGATTACCAGGACGTGTACTCAAAGCATGTGCGGACCAACTGTCAAGTAACTTCACTGACATTTTCAACCTGTCCCTGACCGAGTCTGTAATACCTGCATGTTTCAAGCAGACCACCATAGTCCCTGTGCCCAAGGAAGCAAAGGTAACCTGCCTACATGATTACCACCCCGTGGCACTCACTCAGCCATGAAGTGCTTTGATAGGCAGGTCATGGCTCACATCAACAGCATCCTCCCATCATTAAGTTTGCTGATGACACAACAGTGGTAGGCCTGATCACTGACAACTATGAGACGGCCTATAGGGAGGTCAGAGAACTGGCAGTGTGATGCCAGGACAACAACCTCTCTCTCAGTGTGAGCAAGACAAAGGTGCAGATCGTGGACTACAGGAAAAGGTGGGCCCAACAGGCCCCCATTAACATCGACGGGACTGTAGTGGAGTGGGTCGAGAGTTTCAAGTTCCTTGGTTTCCACATCCCCAATGAACTATCATGGTCCAAACATACCAAACCTTTCCCCCTCAGGAGACTGAAAATATTTGGCATGGGTCCCCAGATCATCAAAAGGTTCTACAGCTGCACCGTCGAGAGCATTCTGACCGGTTGCATCACCGCCTGGTATGGCAACTGCTCGGCATCTGACTGTAAGGCGCTACAGAGGGTAGTGAGAACGGCCCGATACATCACTGGGGCCAAGCTTCCTGCCATCCAGGACCTATATAATAGGCGGTGTCAGAGCAAAGCCCATAAAATTGTCAGAGACTCCAGTTACCCAAGTTATAGAAATGTTTCTTCTGCTACCGCACGGCAAGCGGTACTAGAGCATCAAGTCTAGGACCAAATGACTCCTCAACAGCTTCTACCCCCAAGCCATAAGACTGCTGAACAATGAATAAAATAGCCACAAGACAATTTACATTGAATATGCATATATAATAAACAGTGAGTAGCAGCAGTGGGGGGCACTGCTGCTACTCACTGTTTAATATCTATGCAAAGTCACTTCACCCCCACCTACATGTACAGATTACCTCAACTAACTTGTACCCCACACACTGACTCAGTACCCTGCCCCTTGTATATAGCCTCGATATTGTGTTACTTTTTATTATTACTTTTTATTTTAGTCTACTTGGTAAATATTTTCTTCTCTTCTTGAACTTTACTGTTGGTGAAAGGCTTGTAAGTAAACATTTCACAGTAAAGTCTACACGTGTTGTAGTCGACAAATACAGTTTGATTTGATTTTAACAATTTCCCAGTGTGCCTTGCCTTTTTTTGATCCATTTGTATAGTTTCCACCCATGACTGTATTTGTTAGTGACTGAGACATGGTTGTTGAATTCATCAATTTTCAGTCCTTTGGACTTCCCCAAGTGAGTTCCTAGGTGAATATTATCATTGTAATTGAACCACTACATATATCAGAAGGCCTTATATAGTGGCCTGAAACTCCTAGTTTACAAGTAGGGTTGCAAACTTTTGCAAACATTTTTCCAGTAATCTTCCAACCAGGATTTCTGGAAAAGCTGGGAAATTTACTAGAATGACATTATGCTGGCTTGCAAATTTATGTGTAATTCCTATTGGAATCTAGCCTGTATTCATCTATCCAACAGTTGAGAATTGTATTCACCCGCAACCTGCAATCATAATGTCTGCTAGGGTTAAGAACCAATTCACTTATCGATGCAAAAATTCAATGATTGAATCAATCAATCAATGTACATGCATAAATATAGATATTAAAAACAATTCCAAAAAATCTACCTGCAGTAGAGTACGCTGGGGAAAAAAAGTTAATTTGTTATCATACTGTATCTTTAAAAAAAAACATTTGGTGTGACTTCTCATTTAGTTTTGAGTCAGTGCCATATTAACATTTTAAGGGATAATGACTTTTCATTGACTTTGAGTACAACTTACTAGATGTATTTGACTTAAAAATGCTTTGGGGTTTAGAGTGATGTCCTCAACATCCATCATCTGCCTGTCAAAACCAGGGATGAAGGTAGTACTGGAGGAGCGGTTGAGACAGCATGAGAGAGAAAAAGAGGATGAAATTCAAAAGACTTTTTCTTTTTTACAAATGAACTGAAAATACTGATAAGAGAGAACTAATCTTAACCAACATTTGGTAGTGATGGAGATGTCCCTTGATAATTATCAAACAAATATGAGCATGTAGGCCAATGTTTTGTTACCTCGTCATTGTCGAATCACAGTAAGCTCCACAAGGACGAAAGTATCCTGCCAAAAGTAACCTGCCAAAATCATCATAAAATAGTGTGGCTGTTACTGCATCCTCATCACAGTGATTCCTGGCCTATTAGTGGGAGGCTGGGAGCTGTCTTTTCAGCACCACACACACACACACACACACACACACACACTATTATCATGACTCATATGTCTGGTTTACAGACACCTGTTTTCATAGAGCACTTCAGGTGGTGCCCCATTTCCCCCACCCCCAATTCTAGCCTTAACCATTAGTGGGGGAAATGTGAAACTGACCCAAGATCAGTGTCTAGGAGCAACTCGATCCCACACTGCCCCCTCTCCCTGTGTGGCTTTGGATATCATGTAGGCTAGGCCTATCTAATCTACTGGTGCATCATCAGTATAAAGAGCATTACACTTCAACAGTCAACCAACAACAATATAGGCCTACTTTACGATTTCCACAACGCTGAATAAAACATTTTGAATCAATCTCCCGCTGTTGTGTTGATCTTTCACGTGAATGAATAAGATGAGGTGCGCTACTGTCGCCTATGTGTGCATACAGAATCATAGTCATATTCAAGCAAATGCATTTATTTAATTGATGATTTATCATGATTTGTTTGTTTGTTGTCACTGACTGGTTCATGAATACTGACCGCCTGGCTGCCATTCGCTTGGAGCGTCGCCTTTCTATAGATGGATCTCAGCACCATGGACAGCTCTCACACACGTCCATGGTAGCTGTCTGGCTGTCGACTATTAAAAAAATGACATTAAAACTAAACAACAATTCTATACTGAAACTCTAAAGGCACAGGAAATCACACACCAAAAACCCTGAATGCACTTATAAACGATGTTTTCCAAGCAGGCTTACTCGTGAATGTTGCATACAATTACCGAATAGAGATGGCAAGGGTACAATGAAACATAGACCTCTATTTTAATGGCTCTTGGACCAACCAGTCGGTGAAGTGTAAAACAAAACTACAGGTTCGCAGCTTCCTCCAGGTCACATGATCATATTTGAGGTATAAATTATGTGATAAAAAGAGAGCAGCTGTCGTAATTCTGTGTCAACGCCATTGTCGAGTTTACGACTGATAAGACTGCCCTGGGCTACATACAGCAGGCGAATAACGAGCTGTGCCAAATGCGACGGGGGGAAAGGCCCTTCCAGCGGATTAGGCATGGAAGCCACCGGTGCCCTGTTAACGTTATTGAAATGTACTCAATGTGGAGTGGAGTGGCCATGGCGGAACACCTGGCACCGAGTGGCCGCTACACCGCATGCGCAGCACAATACTGAAAAAAGACCACCACCTGCGTGTGGTGCGGTGCGGGATGATGCATGAATAGGAAAATAGTAGTAGCTATTGTAATCTTTGCCATATACTAGCCTAGCACAAAATAAAATATCTAAATCAACATTTTACAGAAAGAATTAACATGTAAATCTGGCTGATATTTGCTTGGAAATAATAGCCTATTTCTAGTGATATTGTGGAGCCTGTGGAAGGAAAGTTAGGACACCTCAAGGCCTTGCCCTTTTCCCATTCCACAACCGATTTAAAACTCCTCAATTGTGGAAAAAGCAACCAAAGACACACATGCAAGACCTTAGACTATCAGGCCATATGCTTCTCATCCTGTTTGAGCCTTCTGGTAAGAGAGCAGAGGATCTCCTTGAATCTGACATCCGTTACCATGACGATCAACGACTGTATGAGACCAAACTGCATCTATTTAGGCAAAACCAACAGATTGGGGGACGATCCCCGTCAGCCTACCTTACATTCATCCATGCATGTTCTCACTGAATATGCATCCGTTTCATATTTTTGAGTCATAAGCTCAAATTCCTCATATTTCTCCAGGGCGTGTTGGTCGTAGCGCTGGTACGCCTGGACGCACAGGCTGCACCTCGCCACATCGCCATCAATAATCACGTCAAGACTGCAGTTCAAATTGTCCGGACTCGTAGATCCGTAAAACAAATCCAAAAGAGAATAAGAATTACAAAAGGAAAGGTACAAATCACTTATATTTACAGTCCGGGTCCCTTCTTTTCCCGAAAGGTCCTTGCACAAATGGTCGGCGTCATCAAAAGTAAAGCAGTTTTTAGATAAACTATCGCGATGGCAAGTTTCAAGTCGCCACAAAGGTTTGGTAGAATTCCCTACAAAAATAGCATATTCGTTTTCTCGGAGGCTGCTGTGTGCTAAATGGAGGTTGGATGATGGGATTGGGTTTGCAGATGGGTAAACTCCCATGTCCGTCAATGCAAACTTATCACGGGTCCTTGTCAATTTCGCCTCGGCGCAGAACCATAAGTGATCAGAGAGCAGAATGGTTACAAACAAGAGTGAAGCCAAGGACAGTCGCCATCTCTGGGCCCGCTCTGAGTCGGTGAATGGCTTTTCGTTCTCGCGGGGTTCTAGCCAGATTTTGAAGCCGTCTTCTTGCTGCAGACACGTCCAAGCACCCCTGGTCATATTTTGGTACCGCGCTTCTTCACCGGCCGACTCCACCGTGGGGGTTTCTCTGCCACAACATGCATTGACTTGGGGTCTAATTTGCGTTTTTCACCTCTTAAATGTTGTGTCGTGGGTGGTGCTGCTGGTTTACCTCCGCGATTATCTGTAATTCACATTCAATTAATGTGTTGGTGGAGATTAAGCCGTGATTTGATGGGGCCGCGTTCTCCATGGCTCTCCGATGAAGATGCTAGTTTTCTGTAGCAACATGTCTCGCTTCCCCCTCCTCTGCTCTAGCCTGCGCTCAGCACTGGTCCTTTGTGTAGACCCGTTTTACGGCAACCTGCATTTACGTTCGCCTTGAATCCGCCGGTGGTGGCTCTCGGATGAGGGCTGGGTTCTATGTCAGCCCAGTGATTTTCGCTTACGTGTCTGCTAGGCGGCAAAGTGCCAGATATGTTGTCTTTTGATCTCCACTGTCATCTTGGTCCTGGGTTAGTTGTCGCCATCGTGTTCTTCTTGGAACACTTTTTGGAGGTGCTGTGTCGTGCGCGACATCTTTAGAGTTGCGACCGTTCCATTCTGACGCACCTGAATGGTCTGTTTTCAGAAGGTGCAGGATCAGTAGGATCAGCTCAACAAGTAGCCTAATGGATGACTAAATAGAATATGAAATATTTAACCTCGGTCAAAAAACGCAGCCATAGCGTTCGAATGATAGCTGTCCATGATCCTGAAACCGGGAATGGTTTCATTTCTGTAAGCGTTCCCCCACTAGTGGAGTTGAATGCAAAAAATAAAATTAACTTTGCACCTGGTGTAAAGGCTTAGTTGATGTGACCCATAGGGGTTGATGTGTGATCTGTATGTAAAGCATGCATGCATTATTTTAGAAATATTACCGAATTAATGCCATGTAAATACCATCAAGGTCTAAAGGAAGAAAAATACACAGACTCCTTTCATTTGCTTTGTCATGTTCATCAGGTGCACCTCATTATACAATCATCATAACAACATAACATTTAATCATGGCATAAAACATCCAGGGTGTTGTCATGTTCTAGCACAAAGATAGAACACAATCAATCATTCAGGGTGATATGGGTTCAGGATTGTATCCAAGGAAACTGATCATGTATTGTGTGGTTTGTTTGGCTGTGGACCTGTTTTTTTCAGAGTGGCATAGTGTTTGTTTTTGTGTTGGTTTGTTTCTCTTTTATCCCACAGGCTTATCTTTCAGCAGTCCTTCAAAGACATCACTAGTGTAGCCTGAACACCACAATAAAACCAAAGATACATTTGAAATACACCATTTTTTTTAATAATTAAAAAGTTTTTCTTTCTCATTTACACAGTTAAATAACTGACATTCCAGAGTGGTGTAGGTTGCATAAAACGGGTGAATAGCTAGATGAGCTTTGGTAAAGATTCCTGGGAAAAAAATATCATTGAACTAATTTCAGCACCAGGTGCTGTCCACCAATGCACTCGCTCTCTTCTCTCCTGTAGAATACTTCTTAGTTCCTTCTCTATTCTCCACACAAATTAGTTTACTACTCATTCACAGATGCTTTGTTTTTTTATGTTTTTCTTTTTGTAAATACCCAGTTGACACAAAGTAAAGCATGAGAGAAGATCAGTGGAAAGAAACAACCCGTCATGCATTTGGTAGTCTTCCGCATCACTTTGTGTCCTTGACATTGATGACTGCAATCTATAGGCAATTTACCACAGACGAGAAACTGAACTGAGGTCAGGGGTCATATTTATAAAGCATCTCAGAGTGGGAGTGCTGATCTAGGATCAGGTCCCCCTTGTTCATGTGATTTTATTCATTACGATCAAAAGTTAAAACTGAAGCTGTATCAGCACTCCTACTATGAGATGCTTTAAGGATATGGGCCCAGTTGTCTGAGAGCTAGCTGGTCTGAGAGCTATGCTTTAAACAGTAGACTGTAGTGTAGAGGATGCAGACAAATAAGCTGATCAGAAGTTTGCTGTAGAGGCAATAGAGCAAAAAAATATGTTTCTGTCTGTCTTATTGAATTTCCTTCTTTTATAACTCTCTCACATACAAACACACACTGCTCACCTACGAAGACAAACATGCAGCAGAAAGTAATAAACATGCAGAAACCCAAATACACCATAGAAACACAATCAAACACTAATGTATATGCACATACTGCATATACACAAATCCAATTACCACACGCAAACACACTTGACATGGCGGATAAACAGAAGGGACGGATCGAAGAATTTCAGGATTTACACAGAATTGGTTAGGCAAACATGGATGCATTCTAGGAAACAATTATTGATATTATAGCATGCACACACACACACGCTATGGAATAGACAGACAGGCTACTATTTCATTGCTTATGAGAAACACTACACTGCTATTGGTAGTTTGCTGTGTGGTGTCTTTTTGAGATATCATGTACTGTTGTCCGATCATTTTTGCTACCTTGTCTTTTTTTAATCTCATTAAAAACATCCTAAATTCTTAAGTATCAGTTCTGAATCAAGTATAGGGTATACTGCGGGAAAATGTATCCTAATGATCAAGCTTTTGGTGGCGTTCCCCCCAACTACATTGAATGTGAATCTACAGCTGCAAAATCGAGAACATCTGGACTGGTTGCATCACTGCCTGGTATGGCAACTGCGCAGTCTCCAACCGCAAGGCACTACAGAGGGTAGTGCGTACGGCACAGTACATCACTGGGGACAAGCTTCCTGCCATCCAGGACCTCTATACCAGGCAGTGTCAGAGGAAGGCCCTAAAAATTGTCAAAGACTCCAGTCACCATAGTCGCAGACTGTTCTCCTCGCTACCACAGGGCAAGCGGTACCGGAGAGCCAACTCTAGGTAGAAAAGGCTGACAGCTTGTACCCCCAAACCATAAGACTCCTGAACAGGTAATCAAATGGCTACCCAGACTATTTGCATTGCCCCCACCTCTACCCCTCTTTTACGCTGCTGCTGCTCTCTGGTTATTATCTATGCATGGTCACTTTAACTCTACCTACATGTACATATTACCTCGATTACCTTGACTAACCTGTGCCCTTGCACATTGACTCTGTACTGAAATGGTCCACCCATACAGACAGCGTGGTGAAGAAGGCGCAACAGCACCTCTTCAACCTCAGGAGGCTGAAGAAGGTTTTGTCGCACTTTGACTACTCTTCAGTCGTGTGGTCAGGTGCCACAAAAAAAGGACTTAGGAAAATTGCAATTGGCTCAGAACAGGGCAGCACAGCTGGCCCTTGGATGTACACAGAGAGCTAAACATGAATAATATGGATGTCAATCTCTCCTGGCTGAAAGTGGAGAGATTGACTTCATCACTACTTTTATTTATGAGAGGTATTGACATGTTGAATGCACCGAGCTGTCTGTCTGACACCCATGCATACCCCACAAGACATGCCACAAGAGGTCTCTTCACAGACCACAAGTCCAGAACCGACTATGGAAGGTACACTGTACTACATAGAGCCATGACTACATGGAACTCTATTCCACATCAAGTAATTGACACAAGCAGTAAAATTAGATTTTAAAAAAATATTTAAAAAACAGCGGGGACTGTGATGCAACACAAACATTGTCACACACACACACGCACGCGCACACACACACACACACAAGCATACGCACTATACATACACATGGATTTAGTACTGTAGATATGTGGTGAAGGTGGAGCCTGAGAGCACACAGTGTGTTGTGAAATCTGTGAATGTATTGTAATGTTTTCAAAATTGTGTAAACTGCCTTAATTTGCTGGACCCCAGGAAGAGTAGGTTGCTGCTTTGGAAGCAGCTAATGGGGATCCATAATATATACAAATACAAACTATTTGTTGTTTTTATTTAAACGTTTTACTCATCTATTTTATACTTAACACTTATTTTTCTTGAATCTGCATTGTTCGTTAAGGGCTTGTAAAGTTAGCATTTCAGTGTTGTATTTTGCGCATGTGACAAATACAACTGACTTGACACCTACCCAAGCGTTGTGAGATCTGGCAGCCACCTTTGTTTACAGTGCATGTGGACTGTTTGAATATTAAATGGGCAGGTGCACTTTTGACTTGCCTGTAGAAAAATGACACTGGTACATTCCAGACACTGGTACTTCTTGCTATCTTGGCATAACTGTGATTTGACAGCTGTAGCTATCCCCAAGCTAAGCTAGCTAGCTGCTGTCAAGTTGGCTAAAGGTCAGCTCAGGCTTTAGCCCACACATAGAACTCAATTAGCAGATCATCTTGAGATGGAGAGTCAGTCAGAACTCAGGAAGGGAGAAGTCCTCAACTTCAAAACTTCTCTTGGTAGCAAAGCTAGCCTCGCTGTCACTAAGTTACTTACTCACTGCTGCTCTTGTTTGTTTGTTGTGATTAAATGGCAAAGACACACCCAAGAAATACCCACATTAAACCACACCCCAAAGACAACTCTTGTTTGGGCTTCAGTAATGGCTGCTGCATTTCTTAATGAGCACCAGAAGAAACACATGCGGAATAGGTGAGTGCAGACAAAGATTATGTATATACTGACAAGGTACATGTCTCTCCGCTCCAACAATGGGAGTCGTTGTCCACAAAGCAGCAAGACTAGCTCCCACCTATCCTTTCTTTGGATTGGTGGAAATATGTATTTATTGTAATCTCTTTTTGAATATTAGATTAGGGTTGTTGACGTCCACCGCCTGTATTCAATGGAGAGAGATTCTATGCTACAAGCCTCATTCAATGAATATGCAAAGCCATCTCGAGACAACTCCGATATAAAGTGTTTTTTTCTCAAAGTTGTCCGGATTGTTGTCACGTGTCCTACTTACACTACCGTTCAAAAGTTTGGGTTCACAAACACTTCATGTCCTTGTGTTTGAAAGAAAAGCTATATTTTGGTCAATTAAAATAACTTCAAATTGATCAGAAATACAGTGTAGACATTGTTAATGTTGTAAATGACTATTGTAGCTGGAAACGGCAGATTTTTTAATGGAATATCTACATAGGTATACAGAGGCCCATTATCAGCAACCATCACTCCTGTGTTCCAATTGCACGTTGTGTTAGATAATCCAAGTTTATCATTTTAAAAGGCTAATTGATCATTAGAAAACCCTTTCGCAATTATGTTAGCACAGCTGAAAACTGTTGTGCTGATTTAAAGAAGCTAGTTGAGTATTAGACTAGTTGAGTATCTGGAGCATCAACATTTGTGGGTTCGAGTACATGCTCAAAGTGGCCAGAAACAAAGAACTTTCTTCTGAAACTCATCAGTCTATTCTTGTTCTGAGAAATGAAGGCTATTCTATGCGAGAAATTGAAGATTGCGTACAACGCCGTGTACTACTCCCTTCACAGAATAGTGCAAACTGGCTAACCAGACTAGAAAGAGGAGTGTGAGGCCCCGGTGCACAACTGAGCAAGAGAACAAGTAAATTAGAGTGTCTAGTTTGAGAAACAGACACCTCACAAGTTCTCAACTGGCAGCTTCATTAAATAGTACCCGCAAAACACCGGTCTCAACGTCAACAGTGAAGAGGCGACTCTGGGATGCTGACCTTTGCTCTTTTGCCCATTTTAATCTTTTATTTTTATTGGCCAGTCTGAGATATGGCTTTTTGTTTGCAACTCTGCGTAGGCCAGCATCCCGCAGTCGCCTCTTCACTGTTGATGTTGAGACTGGTGGGATGAAACTTTAAAAATGCTAATATATTCCTTTAGGTGGTTTGACACTTTATTTCAGACAGTAATGAAGTGGGGAGAAAGGCAAATGCTAGAAACAGCAGGAAAGTTGGAAACAGGGATTGATCCTGTTCTCAGGTGGAAAGTTGTATGTGCAGGGGTGTGTTACCACTGCACCAAGGCTCTGCACAGGGAATAATAATAGTAATGGTTGATGGCAGTGGGTAACCAAATCATAGATTGCAGTCTCCTTGTCCATAGACTGCTTTCAAGGTAAGGACACAAACATTTTGTATTTTGTAATTTGGGTGAACTCTATCTTCAAAATAGGTCTCGAAGAAGGTCCTGCTTGCTCCCCAGGAGGGTTGGCCATCCCTGATCTATGTTTCCCAAGTGCTGGGTGTTTGAAAATGTTCTTGTTATAACAATAATTTCTCAAAATCACCCAACCTTCAAGAAAAACATAATGAATATCAATATTCAGGTGGTTTATGTCTATTAGTTTAAGAGTTTAAGTCATCATCTTACTCTACATAGACAAAATATGTGTTTATGAGTTGTGAGTCCCCTTACCATCTCTGCTAAGCATGTGCACAATACTAAAATGTGAAAAATTACATTTGATTCTTGGCGCATTTAATATCCAATGCTTATTTGTATGACATTCAAAACTGTCCATGAATGGCTGCAATATTACACAGCTTCATATAATACATTTTAAAAGACACAAGTAGGCATGTCAGATTACACTGGCAAAGTTGGGAAGAAGTGGAATAATAAAATAAGTGTGAGGAATAACGGTAGTGTTCTTGATGACAAGCACACTAATTACTGTTTATTTTAGACCAATGTTAAGAATGAGAATTGTTCCACTGATTGTTCCACTGAAGTAGAAGTAAATAGACAATCAAATCTCCTCAAGACAAGATTACAGAAATCTGCCCCTACACCCTAACCAAATTATTTGTATATTCATTGTCCCTCCTCTAGAATCAAATTGAAATGTTTCAGTTCACTATCTGTTTGACTAAATTATTTTCAAAGTTACAAATCAGGTCATTTAAGAACTACACTACTAAAACACACATCCCTCTAGTGGTGTGGGGGCTGTGCTTTGGCAAAGTGGGTGGGGTTATATCCTTCCTGTTTGGCCCTGTCTGGGGGTGTCCTCGGATGGGGCCACAGTGTCTCCTGACCCCTCCTGTCTCAGCCTCCAGTATTTATGCTGCAGTAGTTAATGTGTCGGGGGGCTAGGGTCAGTTTGTTATATCTGGAGTACCTCTCCTGTCCTATTCGGTGTCCTGTGTGAATCTAAGTGTGCGTTCTCTAATTCTCTCTTTCTCTCTCTCTCAGAGGAGGACCTGAGCCCTAGGACCATGACCCAGCATTCTGCAGCAATATGCAATCAGATCTGGTTTGCGCTTAGTGGGACTATCATTTGTTTTTCAACAGGACAATGACCCAACACACCTTCCAGGTGAAGCTGGTTGAGAGAATGCCACGAGTGTGCAAAGCTGTCATCTAGGTAAAGGGTGGCTACTTTGAAGAATCTCAAATCTTACATATTTTGATTTATAAAAAATAAAATAAAATTGTACATGATTCCATGTGTTATTTCATAGTTTTGATTTTCTACAATGTAGAAAATAGTTTTTAAAAAGTAAGAAAAACCCTGGAATGAGTAGGTGTGTCCAAACTTTTGATTGGTACAGTACATAACATGAAACAGCACATTAGTAAGGCAGACAAATGACCCTGAACGAAGCCAAGATTGGTTGTCTGACTTTGCTGGTAAGCTGTTTTTTTTCATGTTTGTACCTTCCAATCCACCTCCAGTTGCCATGCCTGTTGAGTGAGAGGAGAAAGAGTGCACTGCCTGGCCCTGCTTTGAGTAGAGTGAATCAGTGAGCCGCGGGGGGTTATTGATGGGTCCAGAAGGGAACGATGTGTCTGTCAGAGAGATGGGTAAGCCACAGGAGTCCTCCAAAACAGGATCCTCCTGGGGCTCTCTGCAAAGATGTTCCCTCTTGAGAAAAGGTCATAGAGGTACCGTGGGACTGAATGTCTGTTCTTGTTCCCTTCCCAACTGATCCCTGTTGAGTGTATGGATTTGTCTCAAATGGCACTCTACTCCATATAAAGTGCACTACTTTTGACCTAGACACAGAAGGCTCCGGTCAAAAGTAGTGCACTAAATAGGAAATAAGGTGCCATTTGAGATGCAGGCCACGTGTTTGGGGGCTTTTTTTCTCAACCAAGTAAACAGTGTGGTGGGATTAAATTGAGACTTATTGGGGGTCCACATCGACAGCAAACTGTAAACTAGTTGGAACATTTTATTTGAATAAGTGCCACATACAGTGCCTTCGGAAAGTATTCAGACCCCTTGATTTTTTCCCACATTTTGTTACATTACAGCCTTATTCTAAAATTGATTAAATTGTTTTCCCCCCCTCATCAATCTACACACAATACCCCACAATGACAAAGCAACGTCCAACCGGCCTCACAACCGCAGACCACGTGTTTGACATTTTGGCGAGCGGTTTGCTGATGTCAACTGTCAAAGTTGTGAACAGAGTGCTCCATGGTGGCGGTGGGGTTATGGTATGAGCAGGCATAAGCGATGGACAAAGAACACAATCACATTTTATTGATGGCTATTTGAATGCAGAGATACGGTGACAAGATCCTGAGGCCCATTGTCGTGCCATTCATCCACCCCATCACCTCATGCAAAATCCATAGATTTATCCATGAATTTATTTCAATTGACTGATTTTCTTATATGATATGTTACTACGTAAAATGGTAGAAATTGTTGTGTTTATATTTTTGTTCAGCATAGATGTAATTTAATTACCAACTCTGAAGAAGGCCTTAAAGCTTAATAAAGCGCAGTGATAATAGGAAGAGCAGTGTGCAGGTTTCTTATTTTTTATCTCAAATTAACAGCTTTATAAAAAGTCACTTTTTCTTTCATTAAAGTCAGTTAATCTACTGAAGTTAACATTGCAACAACAGTTGAAATATTTCGATACCTGGACAATACATGAAGACAATCTTTTAATACCAATTCCCATATTTATTCAAAATATTTATTTTAGTTCCAAAACATGAGAATTGAAAAGATTAAAAGAAAAACATAGAGTATAATATAATTTACATTAAATGAACCAAATAGTTTTGTGGATAGACCAGGGTTTCCCAACCTCAGCCTCGGGACACCAAGGGTAACACGTTTTGGTTTTTGCCCTTGCACTACACAGCTGATTCAAATAATCAACTAATCATCAAGCTGTGTAGTGTTAAGGCAAAAACCAAAACGTTCACCCTTTGGTGTCTCACTGACAGTTTGGGAAATTATGGGATAGACAGTCTCAAATATCTCACCACAATAGTCTGCATTGGTAAGGACATTAAAATAGCTTACCTCAATTAAAGTAGATACACCATTACATATAGGCCTACACTATATCCATATTGAAATGTGTAGAAAAACACTGGATAACTTTACCTTCTGATTCAGAAAATCCTTTAAAACAAACATTTATTTACACTCTAAAATGGATTAAAACAAAATATTACAATCCCACAGATATGTCAATCATAACGTGCTTATTGTCCAGTGCTTGCATTACACTAGGTAGTCATTGTCATTCCGCAAAAACCCTGCTTTGATAGATTCTGTTACCCATGACTCTCTAACAATCTTGAACTTTTTGGTAAAGAGTCGTCTGAGGGTTCTTAAAGCCAACACTCTTGTTTCCTCCACCACGATGACATGAGAGACCCCTTCCTCAAGCTTCTGCACTACTGTCCCTCCGTGGAAGCGGAATTCCAGAGCCCGCGTGTCCAGACAAGTTGCCGGTACAATGCTTTTAGGGTCTCCTATGTCTGCGTATCTGTCCATGTAGACCCTGAAAGGTCTGAACATGCTAGTGGGGAGGTCGTCCCAGCTGAAGCGTTCCTCCAACTTAGCGATGCACTGTGCCGTCAAAGTGTCCACTCTACCAATCCGACCGAAGACTTCCCTCAGCTGCTGCTCGTCCGTGTCCACAAAGTAGCTGTCTCCGTAGCAGTCATATTCCTTGGCAAAGTGCTCCTTGGTGGAGGGTGAAATGTGTATCATGTGACGCGGTTGCCATGGCACCACCTGCTTCCTGTCTAGGCACACCAGCAGCCAGGCAGCCCACACTACGTCGTGCTGGTCTGAAGAGATCAGGTTCTTCACACGCATGTTCTCCACAGCGGCGATCACACAGTAGGTGTCCGGTCCCGGGTTCTGGACTACAATACCGCCACATCGGGCCACTGCTTTCTCCAGCTCCGCCTTGGGGTGCGCCTCATTGCCATTCATAACGCAGAACTCCACGTCCTCGAACATGTCCGTCTCCTTGGTAATGCCAGATAGGTCCTGGGACTTGAAGTGGTCGATGACGCCGACAGCTTTCTTGGGCTTGGCCGCTGCCGGCGACTTGCGCTTCTTCTTTTCAGGCTCGTCATTGTCATTGATGCGGAGGTGGCGCGAGAACAACTTCCCGGACGCCTTGTTGCGAAACTGATCGAGCTCAGCTAGGGTCATGCACTGGTGCCACTCTTTGTCCTCCCGGATCTTCTCGATCCTGGGGAAGCGTAGCGTGCAGTTGGTTTTGTACATCTCACTACTGACTATTTCTGCTGCCTTCACCTGGATGATGACCGAGTTGCACGGGTCAATGTAGACTTCCGGTCTCTCCGTCCCACACAGAATAGAGGCCGGAGGGTCGTTCTTCCGGTAGACTTTCCAGTGCTTGGCCAGCTTCAACCCCAAGTCATACAGCTCCTTCATGGTGTAGCCGGAACCGATGCGACAGAGCGTGTGGAAAACGGAGGGTTTCTCTCCAGGCTTCGGAGCTTCGGCCACCGCGACGAGGAAATGAGACATCATGCCACCTCGCCTTCCTTTTCCCCAGTAGCCTCCGACAATCAACAGGTCGAGCTCATCCATCAAGCCATCAACGTACTCCGGCTTTATCTTGAGCCAGCCCTCACCTCGCTTATCGGGCTTGTAGACGGATGAGGGATCTTTCACCATGATGCCCTCTTCCCTGTTGTCAATGGCTTCGTTGAGGGCGTTTACCACCTCTTGCATAGTTTTAGCCTCCGTTTTCGGCACCACGTGTATCCTCCCTTTAACAGGAGTGAAGACAGTCTGAAGGTTGTCGTGGCGCACCTTCAACGTCTCGTTGCCAAACTTGTGGTCGTTCACAAGAAGTACATCGAAAACGCAAAAGCACGTCTGGAGCTCGGAGTCATCCACTAGCCTCTTGATGTCAAACTTGCTTCCTTTTTGCATGAAGGTGTCGGTAGTGGGGTTGTACGCCATCATCTCCCCATCCAGGATGCATTTGACTATGTGGGGCTTGAAGACATTGTGGATGAAAGGCGTCAGGGAGCCCTCTAGCGGCGATGCACCAAACTGCTGGGTGTACTCGAAGGAGTTCCGTGTGAAGTACTTGTAGACGTCGCCATCCTTGTGCAGCTGGATGCGCTCTCCATCCAGCTTGGTCTCTATGAAGAAGGTGCTGTTGCCCATCTGCTTCTCCACCTGGCGCATGTTGGCCACGGCGGCTAGCATAGGTTTGAAGGCAAAGAACAGGCCAATGGACACTTCGCTGAGGGACACAAAGGGGTCGTGGAGCTGCCGGCACACCTTGTTTAGGTCTGTGGTGACGTTGTAGAGCTCGGCCGCATCTAAGTGGAACACCCGGAGCACGGTCTCTTTGCTGACCCCCAGCTTCATGTCCTTCAGGATCATGCGGATAAGCCACTTCTGCTCCAGTGCCGTGCTCTGGGTGATAAGGTGCAGTAGGCTCTTCTTCACCAGGTCCTTCTGCTTACCAGCATTGTTGATGGCCACCGAGTCCAGAAAGTCGTTGACTTCTCTGATGGTGAGGTTTCCCTGGCTTGTGCAGCGTTTCTTCAACACAAAGTAGGTCATGAGAGCGAAGTCTCCCGCCTCCCCCTGAGATGTGGTGGGGGTGCGGTAATTCAACAGTTTGTTGGCTTCCGGTCCATTCTTGGGGAGACCCAAGACGTCTATGTAGAGCTTGGCTAACATACTCTCTTTAATGCCATAGGCCACACGCTCCCTTTCGAACGAGGGGACTATGAGACGCATGGCCGGGTAGAAAGAGTCTGGGGTGGTAGGGTTGTCTTTGTGGAGGGCTGCATGGAACTTCCTCCAGGAGTCTATGAAGTCACGGAGAAACTTTGATTTGTCTGGTCGGAATTTGGTCTTCTGTATTTTTTCAAGCGTGGTGCACAGGTGAAGAAATGGAACTTGAGCAGCGACAGAGCTCTGGGGAGCAGCAGATTCGCTTTTTGAGGTTCCCTCCATTGTAAAAGCTAAAAAAAACTAAAAAAGAACAAACGTTAATGACCCATCGATTCTAAGGGATGCTCTTAGTTTTCATCCAGGTGTTTATGTAATTGTTATATTGATAGAAAAATATGATCCTGTACTTTAGTAAGTAGTGTTCTACAGTGACTACTTCATTTGCAACATGCAGGGCTGGAGCCTGTCCATTATATGCAGCACAGTACATTGAGTATAACAACATTTCCCAAATTACTCACAGTTCCGTAGCTAATGACTCCTCAATAAACAAAACATAACTTGAGAATGTGTTTTTAAAAATCTGTATGACCTAATCCATCACACCAGCCATATGTTTAGAAACTAGTTAGCGAGAATGTACACTCTACAATGCATAGCCTGAATACTTATTGAAAACAACATCTCAAGTTAGCTAGCTATCTTACCTCAAAGCAACCAGCCAACTCGTCAGTGTCTTGCAACTCTTTGGGGATCGCTCCTCTACAACATGCTGTGACATGCCCGGGTTATGACTGCATCCATCATACGTGTCCTGACGAAACTGAAACAAACCAGACAGTAGTTGAGCACTAGAATGCTAAACACAGCTAGTTAGCGTTGTTGTGCCAGAGGTTGTGCAATGGTGCATGGTTATGCAGTTGGGGTCACTTCGGTAAGCTATGCTAGCTAGCATGCAATCTATAGGCACAGCTGTTAGATTATTTATTATCTACATTTATTTACCTAGGCAAGTCAGTGAAGAACAAATTCTTATTTTCAATGACGGCCTAGGAACAGTGGGTTAACTGCCTTGTTCAGGGGCAGAACGACAGATTTTTACCTCAGCTCAGATACTAACATTAGATACATTAATGGTATCATGTTGTATGATGCGATTTCAAATTCAACAAATAACGTGTCAAATTACCTGATTACTTCTTCTCGGTCTCAAAACATAAACATAGCCGTTTTTTATTATTATTTACAAACTGTTATATGAGTTTCTAAAAAAACACTTCCTTGTTCACAAAGCGGAAACCGTCAGCTGCGTAAAACATCCAGTCGGAAACAAAATAAGAGACATAATGGACCTGGGGAAAAGCTATTCTTTCATACGTCAGGAGAGGGCGGCAGATACATGTAAAAAAAAAAAAATGTGTCAAACCACAGCTGGATGAAGGAGTGGCATAAATTAGATGTTAGCGCATTGCTAATTAGAATGCCCTTTATTTTGTGTCCAACTTTTTATATATATATAAAAAGGTGATAGGATAACATTCATTTTATCAATGTTTCTGTAAAACATTTAATTTCGATACATATTAATTGATGCAGATACAGCACATGGTCACAATACCTTTGGTTACATGCAGAAAAATAATAATTAAGCAATATTCATTTTGTAAACACACCTCTATAATAGCTTTGAATTTGATCAAATTCATGTTCCAATGTCCATAAGAATGGGTTAAGTCATTTAAGTCCTGACACAGTATGCAACACACACACACACATGCCTCACGGCTGTCTTAAATTATATAGTCTGGAAATTCATACAAATTCCTCACTGTGCACTGCCCTGACTGCCCTAAACATAACACACAATGTAGGCCTACAAACAACCTTGCCACATGTCAACCAACAGATTTACTCGAGGTCAAGAGTCCCTGCACCAAGCAAAACATGAAGATAAAGATGTATATGAACTGTGGTGCTTTAGTTCCTCAAGAAAGTATTGTACACCACAGATCAATGAAAGTATTGTAGACTGAAAATTGTGTGCACACCAAAAAAACATTTTTTCTTGCTTACTCTTTACAGTGAATTCTACATATAGTACCAGTCAAAGGTTTGGACATATCTACTCATTCAAGTTTTTTATTTTTACAGAGGGTAGTGCGTACGGCCCAGTACATCACTAGGGACAAGTTCCTGCCATCCAGGACCTCTATACCAGGAAGTGTCAGAAGAAGGCCCTAAAAATTGTCAAAGACTCCAGCCATGCTAGTCAAGTACTGTAATGCCAAGAGTGTGCAAAGCTGTCAGTAAGGCAAAGGGTGGCTACTTTGAAGAATCTAAAATAGAAAATATATTTTGGTTTGTTTAACACGTTTTTGGTTACTACATTATTCCATATGTGTTATTTCATAGTTTTGATGTCTTCTCTATTATTCTACAATGTAGAAAATAGTAAAAAAAAGTAAGAAAAACCCTTGAATGAGTAGGTGTGTCCAAACTTTTGACTGGTACTGTAGTTTAACCAGCGACCAATATATCTATAAAGAGACGAACAGGATCTTCACTCCTTTTAATTATAATGTAATAATAATTATAGGGCTTGCAGTGGATGCAGAGGCACTCGTAGGTAAAATACCCTGCCACTGATAGAAAGTTAGATACTCCTAATGGTTAAGATGATTATTCAGGGTAGGGTAATCTGACCCTAGACCTGTGCTTAGGGGGCAACGTCTACCTCTGAAGTAGGTCGTCCGGTTTGCAATAATCTTTGCCCACTAGGGGGCCTCCTCTCCCTCTATATGCTCGAGAGAGGGAGAGAGGAAGAGAGGGAGGGGGAGGGGGAGGGAGAGAGAGAGAGAGAGAGAGCCGCACATCCTGAGTCACCTCACAGCCAGAGTTGTTTAAATCCAGTTCTGCTGCTGCAGTAGTGGAGAAAGCCAGGAAGAGATGAAGCCCGCAGGACAGAGAACACAAACACACACTCCATGCTGGTTTATTGTAGGGGCACATGGTTCATTTATACAGTAGAGCAGATGCCTGACAGGGATAAAGGCCTATACAATGGTCTGCTGTCATGAAAAGCCAAACCAACATCCACAGTCAGCCATAGCATAGGTCTCACTTTACACAGTAGGACTGCAGAGTTAGCCAGGTTCATAACAGCGGTTGCGTAACAGTGCTCTATGTGCCACAGTCAGAGAGCGAGGTAGAGCGAGCGCCGACCTAGAAGATGGTAAACAAGTGACGTCAGCTGCTGCTGCTGATGTCGTGGCGTGCTTCTGCTCGCTCCAGGGTGAGAGGGGAGAATGCAGGATAGGATTTGAAGGTGGGGGGGGGGTAGTATCATCTGGGACTGGCAGGTTTGTACTGCTCATCCTTCATAGAGGTACAGTATATGGATATGGAACATATTTGGATTTTAACTTAACTGTGATTAAGCTTCTACTGTGACTGTTATGGTTCCAATACCAGGGGCGGTATTTATTAATTGTAGATCAGCACTCCTACTCTTAGACACTTTATG
Source organism: Oncorhynchus tshawytscha (assembly GCF_018296145.1). Classification (NCBI taxonomy): domain Eukaryota; kingdom Metazoa; phylum Chordata; class Actinopteri; order Salmoniformes; family Salmonidae; genus Oncorhynchus; species Oncorhynchus tshawytscha. The sequence goes on from NC_056435.1 coordinate 15,242,999, forward strand.
AATACGGCCCTGCTGCAGTAATTATATCCCAGAAACAGTGATGATGATCCATCCCTCATTAAAACGGTTGCAGGAAACAAGTGCCACAGACAAGTTAAACAAAACAAAGTCACAGACAAACACAAAAGTCCTAAGACAAAAATTCCATCAAACCACATGGCATTATTTTCACAGTAGCGTCTAAGAATGACATTTTGGGGCCCACTTTCGGGTGTATTTTCTTCTAGCCTTATTTGGGGCTTAAATATGGTCTGGTACAAAATTGTGTTGACTACGGCAAAAATACCAAGCCTCACAGATGGAGGCTCCCAGTTCTCAGAATGAGACACCTACAGGTATGTGCTGCTGGCAGTAGTTGTGTAAACAAATATAGTGCCACGGCAGGTTTGATTTATTCTGTCTCACATTATACAACGGGCAGGTCAGAGACAGGGTCAGTTCATGTAATACACACATTATACAGTTTGTGTGTGTGTCATTGGCATGCTACAGTTTTGTGAGGCCCCCTTGCTAGGTCTGAGCAAGGAACATGGCTTATGAGGTGTTCATATGTTATCTGGAGGGAAAGGGCCCCTGGACCCCAACCCCCTCAAAAAAATATTGGGTTGGAGGCTCCCAAGAGGTCATAGTGAGTATATAGTGTATTGTGAGGGCGTGTGGTATGCCAGTGGTGTGTGTAGTCCTGCTGTGTTTGTGTAACAGATGTGAAACGGCTAGCTAGTTAGCGGTGGTGTGCGCTAAATAGCGTTTCAATCGGTGACGTCACTTGCTCTGAGACCTTGAAGTAGTGGTTCCCCTTGCTCTGCAAGGGCTGTGGCTTTTGTGGAGCGACGGGTAACAATGCTTCGTGGGTGACTGTTGTTGATGTGTGCAGAGGGTCCCTGGTTCGCGCCCAGGTATGGGTGAGGGGACGGTCTAAAGTTATGCTGTTACATTTGCTTTATTCTACTGGCAGGGAGAGCCAGACAGTGCAGAGCATACTTCTACTAAATTTAGATTGACCTCCACACAATCTCTCTTTCTGTGTGTGTGTTTGTGCATGCGTGTCAGCATCACTTTTGATCTCCTTGTCATTCCACCAGATCATCTACAGATGTAGGATCTTAATTTGAGCACCCTGTTGCAGGATAACTGTTCTGCAATGCAGTGTATTTGAGGTTTAAAAAGGCTTCTGAAGTTTGCAATTTCCACTTTAAAATGTTCCCTTACAAGATATGTATCAACCCCTACAAAACTGTACATTAATTATAATCAACATAATAATTCACATTCCCTGTTGCTGCAGGATAATTATCCTACTGTAGCAAACTGGTTCAAATTAAGATCTTACATCTGTATCTAGTCTGCTGTCTACCCAATGTGAATTTCAACGCTCACTTTCTCTCTCCCGCTCACATTCACAAGTGTTCGACACTGGACATGATGCTATTTGTCATTGTACATCACCCTATGGTTACATCACAGGCCCGTGGCTAAACAGAGAGAGATCAATAGCTCTCCACTGACCCCCGCATTGACCTTTGACCTATTGGCTTATGGCAAGGGATAAGTCCGGACGGGAATGGATGGGGGTGGACCAGATGGACGGACTACACTGTGGGAACGCACAGATGGACTACTACTCCACACTACTCCACACTGGACGGTTCAATGAGAGTGCTGGTGTCCATCCACAGGCATAGCGTTATATTGATACCAAGAAATGGAAGACATTTACGATAACGCTGGGTATTGCCCAATAATGACCTATTCTACCATGTCATTGAGCGGGTGGGCCGCAATAGCCATGTAGCAATTAAGACCATTGGCCAGTAACCAAAAGGTCGCTGGTTTGAATCCAGAAGCCAATTAGGTTAAAAAAAAGAAAAAATACTGAGCAAGGCACTTAACCCTAATTGCTTCTGTGAGTCGTTCTGGATAAGAGTGTCTGCTAAAAAAATGTATGTTGTTTTCTTGGTATTGGAGAGGATTCCTGTTTACCCTTACTCCCTAAGGATATATCACCAGTCAAGAGATAAGGTGGTTTAATGGTGGTTTGTACATACGCTGTTACATTCAAGGACCAGGGGTGGAATTTCCAAATTTTGACTGTGACTTTTTCCCCCATTCCAAAACCTTTTTCCCCTATACCTTTTCAGGCCGCTGGGATTTGTGGTGGGAACTGAGCACATTACAACACACACTGGAACTTGTCCCAGTACTTGTTCCAGTCACCACAACCATGGACATGAGGTCACACGACATCTCCCTCTTATGCAACCTACTCAAGATATCACAGGCTCTCCTTTAAAGATTTGCCTGACAAATTAAAGTGAATTCTTCCACTGCTCTATGTTCGCTACATAGATCAGTCTGAAACTGCCATCATTGAAGTCGTTTGTGTTGACGTCAAAATAAGGGGTATTGTACAAAACAAAGTAACAGCGATTGGAAGGAGGCTCTATATTTAAATATTTAAAAATATTTTAAAAAACATATACAATTAAAGTACAAGGGGTAAAAATATCATGACTGTGTCCCAAATGGCACCATATTCCCTAGCACACTACTTTTGAACAGAGCCCTATAGACCCCACTCATGAAAAATACTGGTGAATTACTACACAAAAACCTATTTGAGCAGAAGTGACTACGTAGTGAACGTGTAGTTTATGCACTACTCAAGATACACAAGTAGAGTTTTGTAGTGTTTTCAGTATTAATCGGGTATAGATTTTGACTACTTGGTAGTAAATAAGTAGTCACTACACTAGAGCCAGACTACCAGCTTTTCGCGACCACAGAAGAAGTCAAAACAGGAAGTAGTAGCTGTTAGCTAACTACAATCATCTTCCATCCTTTGTAATCCTCCCTTTCATACCCCTTGTGCTGGCACCATCTGTAAGTTTAAACATTCTTTTATGGTTTATGACTACTTTCATGTCGTTGTTTAGTCTTTTATATAACTTTTTACCACATCTAAAAGACTGCTAGCCAAAACGGTCTTGTGTTTAGCATAGCTGTTTGCTAGCCCCATTGAAATGAAGCTATGTAGACTGATTTCATCATGCTTGCAAGGACCGACGCCAGAGACGAGAAGCAGGTATGGGGAGGCAAACATTTAATCAGGAACAGCCATGAAACAAGACAGGAACAGTGTCAGCACACGGGTATACAAGGACATATGAACATTAATGCTGAAGCAGGGAACAGAGCGGGGAACCAGACAGATATAGGGGAGGAAATGACAGAGGTGATTGAGTCCAATAATCAGTGATGCGCATGACAGGGGGGAAGGCAGGTGTGCGTAAAGATGGTGGCAGGAGTGCGCAATGCTGGGGAGCCTGGCGGGAGGGGGAGTGGGAGCAGGCGTGACAATGCTAGCTAATTAATAAGTATGTGTTTGTGTGCAAATGTAAAGTATGTTCATATTAGTATACTTACTCATTCTACTTACCTCTTTTGACATGTTGCCAAGGAGGCCCTCGAAATAAGAATACCGGAGACCAATGTTGGCAAGATTAACATTGTTTATCAAATGTTTTTCTGGGTTGTCTTATGTGACCTCTGTTGATAATGGCTTATAATTTGTTGCCTCTTGTGCTTGTCTTAATTTTCTAAAAGGATACTGTGGTGGAGAAATGTTGCCGCAACAAAAAAAGAGGATCTGAAGATAGTTAAATCAAAGCCAAAGAAGACAAGGTCTAAAAGGGATTAACATAAGTGTAAATATGTAATATGTATTTAATAAAAACAAAATCTCAATTAAGTTTGTATTAGCTTGTTATTTATTGTTTGATTATACAACTACAGTTAGAAACTTGAGGAAATAACATGTGCACTCATCTAGTAGTGACAGTAGGGAAACAAGAAGATGAGTAGTAAATGTGTCACGCCCTGACCTTAGAGCCTTTTTATTTCTCTATTTGGTTAGGTCGGGGTGTGATTTGGGTGGGCATTCTAGTTGAACTATTTCTTTGTTGGCCGGGTATGGTTCCCAATCAGAGGCAGCTCTCTATCGTTGTCTCTGATTGGGGATCATACTTAGGCAGCCATTTTCCACCTTTAGTTTGTGGGATCTTGTTTTTGTGTAGTGCCTGTGAGCACTCCAGTCGTTACGTCTCGTTTGCTGTTTATTGTTTTTGTTAGCGAGTTTCATTTTAATAAACATGTGGAACTCTATGCACGCTGCGCCTTTCCTCCGACCGTTATTACGAACAACGTGACAAAATGTGTCAGTTTTCAATATTAATTCAGAAGGATCAGGAGCAATTCAGCAGTGACACAACACTACACACACAAATGGCAGTAGTAATTCAATAGGGATTGAGTAGGCATACAGCACGTAGGAATTGTGTAGGTATGTGTAGGTTTTTATGAGGGCACATGGCGAGACCCAAATGTAGACACAGGAGGCAGGTGGTTGAGCTCCGATATTTACTACACCAAAAGGGGTAGGCAAACGTCAGGTCGGGGACAGGCGAGTTCATAAACCAGGTCCAAACAGTACAAGGGGATAGGCAGGCTTGAGGTCTGAACAGGCAGAGTGGTCAGGCAGGCGGATTCGGTGTCAGGACAGGCAAGGGTCAAAACCAGGAGGGCTAGGAAAAAAGACTGGGAACAATACGAGCTAGGAGAAACGCTGGTTGACTTGACAAAACAAGATGAACTGGCACAGAGAGACAGGAAACACAGGGATAAATACATCGGGCACTAATGGGGAAAACAGGAGACACCTGGAGGTGGGTAGAGACAATCACCAAGACAGGTGAAACAGATCTGGGCGTGACAGTTTTAGGTAGTAGATACTAAAAAGCTCAGTAGTTACACAGTAGTCATTAAGGGAGAATGGAAATAAATAGGAAATGCATAGTGTTCACCAGTAGTGAAGCATCCCAATGTATCACTCATTACTACTTAATTTATTACACATCTCATCTCAATAGCAATCAAGTAGTAAAACCAGTAGATTTTGTGTAGATCTTGTGTCGTAGTGATGAGTAGTAATTCAGTAGTACTTTTTCATGAGGGTCAAAAGTAATGTAGCACATATGGAATAGGATGCCATTTGGGACACAGTCTTTGAGTAAACAGACCAGGTGGATGTTTGGGTTGTTACAGGCTGGAGGTTAAATTCAGAAGACAGTTTCTCGTAATTGTTATCTAGTCCTGTCACTTGATTTAGAGTCTCTCATAAAATAGCTGTTGTGTATTTTATGGTCTTGATGCATGGTGCACCAAAACCGACTGGGTTTTGAACCCAGGTTGTCTGTGCACCAGAAGACAGTGTTAGCCCGCTAAGCTAAAGCCTGGGCATTCGTTTGGGGAGTTAATACTAGTCTCAGGCAAGTTTACTCATCACATAAGCATTATGGGGCAACGTATTGGGCATTGGGCAATGCCACCATTTGTTTCACTTCCGTGAGTGCAGGTTTATCCTTTTCCAGTTGCAATGCCATTGAAGGCATATATTCCCCTCAGCAAATGTCTTGTTTTAGAAGGCTTTATTTCAATGTGCCCATCCAATATGCATCAGTTGAGATATCCATCACAGTGAGTTAGTTAGCAAACATGGTCTAGCCACTCTAGACCTGAAATGCAGATGAATGAATGTCAAATCTATTCAGTTCTTACATCTGTTATAGACCTGGCCAATCAAGTGTGACCTGTGACTGCAGTGTAATCAATGAAAGAACAAGCTGACCTGGGAACCTTAGTTTAGCATTTAATCAGTTTAACTCAATGGGGAAGCTCCTAGCCTCTGGGAATTAAATAAAACATTTCGGGAATTGAAGATCTGCTTGCAAATGGACACTAAGTCCTCATTTTATAGTATTTAATTTTTCTTTGAGCCGCTTCCCATGATCATACCTTAAGCTTTTAAAAAAAAATGTTTTTTTATTTCACCTTTATTTAACCAGGTAAGCTACTTGAGAACAAGTTCTCATTTACAACTGCGACATGGCCAATATAAAGCAAAGCAGTGCGACAGAAACAACAACACATGGGATAAACAAGCATACAGTCAATAACACAATAGAAAAAAGTCTATATACAGTGTGTGCAAATGGCATGAGGAGGTAAGGCAATAAACAGGCCATAGTAGCAAAGTAATTACAATTTAGAAAATTAAAACTGAAGTGATAGATGAGCAGATGATGATGAGCAGATGATGGTGTGTAAGTAGTGATACTGGTGTGCAAATGAGCAGCAAAGTAAATAAAAACAATATGGGGATGAGGTAGGTAGATTGGGTGGGCTATATACAGAGAGACTATGTACAGCTGCAGCGATCGGTTAGCTGCTCAGATAGCTGATGTTTAAAGTTAGTGAGGGAAATGTAAGTCTCCAGCTTCAGCAATTTTTGCAATTCATTCCAGTCACTGGCAGCAGAGAACTGGAAGGAAAGGCATCCAAAGGAGGTGTTGGCTTTGGGGATGACCAGTGAGATGTACCTGCTGGAACGCGTGCATATTGGGTGTTGTTATCGTGACCAGTGAGCTGAGATAAGGCGGAGCTTTACCTAGAATAGACTTATAGATTACCTGTTTCCAGTGGGTCTGGCGACGAATATGTAGCGAGGGCCAGCTGACGAGAGCATACAGGTCGCAGTGGTGGGTGGTATAATATGGCTGGGGAAAGTATTGAGTAGCTTGGATGAATAAGGTGCCCAGAGTAAACTGCCTGTAAACTGTCTGCTACTGAGGCCCAGTTGCTAATATATGCATATTATGGATAGCAAACACTCTGAAGTTTCTAAAACTGTTTGAATGATGTCTGGGAGTATAACATAACTCATATGACAGGCAAAAACCTGAGAAAAATCCAACCAGGAAGTGGGAAATCTGAGGTTTGTAGTTTTTCAACTCTTTGCCTATCGAATATACAGTGTCTATGGGGTCATATTGCACTTTCTACGGCTTCCACTAGATGTCAACAGTCTTTAGAACCTTGTTTGATGCTTCTACTGTGAAGCTTCTACTGTGAAGGAGGGGGGAATGGAAGCTGAATGAGTCAGAGGTTTGCCAGAGTGGCATGAGTTGGTCACACGCGTTCATGTGAGAGTTAGCTTGCGTTCCATTGCATTTCTGAAGACAAAGGAATTCTCCGGTTGGAACATTATTGAAGATTTATGTTAAAAACATCCTAAAAATTAATTCTATACATTGTCTGACATGTTTCTAAGGCCTGTAATGGAACTTTTTGACTTTTCGTCTGGACCTAGTGATCGCGCCTCGTGAATTTGGATTACTGGGCTAAACGCGTGAACAAAAAGGAAGTATTTGGACATAAATTGACTTTATCGAACAAATCAAACATTTATTGCGGAACTGGGATTTCTGGGAGTGCATTCTGATGAAGATCATCAAAGGTAAGTGAATATTTATAATGCTATTTCTGACTTTGTTGATTCCACAACATGGTGGATATGGCTCGTTTTGTTGTCTGAGCGCTGTACTCTGATTATTGCATGGTGTGCTTTTTCAGTAAAGCTTTTTTTAAATCTGACACAGCGGTTGCATTAAGGAGAAGTTTATCTAAAGTTCCATGCATAACACTTGTATTTTCATCAACATTTATGATGAGTATTTCTATAAATCACCGGATGTTTTGGAACTACTGAACATAACGCGCCAATGTAAACTTTAAATATGAACTTTAGCGAACAAAACATACATGTGTTGTGTAACATGAGTGTCATCTAATGAAGATCATCAAAGGTTAGTGATACATTTTTTTCTCTATTTCTGCTTTTCGTGACTCCTCTCTTTGGCTAGAAAAATGGCGGTGTGTTTCTGTGACTAGGTGCAGACCTAACATAATCGTTTGGTGTGCTTTCGTCGTAAAACCTTTTTGAAATCGGACACTGTGGTGGGATTAACAACAAGTTTATCTTTAAAATGGTGTAAAATACTTCTTTGTTTGAGGAATTTTAATTACAAGATTTCTGTTGTTTTGAATTTGGCGCCCTGCACTTTCACTGGCTGTTGTCATATCGATCCCGTTAGCGGGATCTAAGCAATAAGAAGATAAGGGGCTTTGGTAACAAAATGGATGGCGCTGTGATAGACTGCATCCAATTTGTTGAGTAGAGTATTGGAAGCTATTTTGTAGATGACATTGCCGAAGTCGAGGATCGGTAGGATAGTCAGTTTTACTAGGGTAAGCTTGGCGGCGTGACTCCATGTCTCAATTGTCTCAAGGCTTAAAAATCCTTGTTTACTTGTCTCCTCCCCTTCATCTACACTGATTGTAGTGGATTTAACAAGTGACATCAATAAGGGATCATAGCTTTCACCTGGATTCACCTGGTCAGTCTATGTCATTGTCCCCTTAATGTTTTGTACACTCAGTGTATACTTACATTCATTTTTCAAACTGGTACTGGGCTACCTTCAGACGAGTCTTGTGAGCGTCCTAATGCATAAAAAACAACATGTGTTTGTTTGTGAGAGTCTCACCTTTCCACGGAGGGGTAATACTAGTGTGTAGGCCAAACTGTTCGGACGCAACAGACAGAAGTTGGCAGATCGGCGGGAACCGTGACGTTTGTGGGCGTCGTAGAGCAGAACGGGAAAACCATCGTGTTCGTGAGAGTCTCATCTTAGAGTGGTCATATTAAACAGTTTGGAAACGAGACATTTTTGTGAGAAGAGCATTTTTTATTTTGATGTTTCATGGTCCGCCATTGGCGGATGTGGTGGATTGAGCCATACAAACAAAACAGATCTCTCTAGTTTAAACAGACACATTTTTGATGGGAATATGTTTATTATGATAATTAGATTTCCGCGGGGGGCAGACATGGTCTCTAGGGGGTTAGGTTACATTTCCTAACAGTGTTGCAGATACACTAAATACACTGAACAAAAAGGCTAAATACACTGAACAAAAAGTTACAGTTCATCAGTCAATTGAAATAAATTCATAAGGCCCTGATCTATGGATTTCACATGACTGGGAATACAGATACTTATTTTCCACCATAATTTGTAAATAAATTAATAAAAAATAAAAAAATGTGATTTTCTGGATTTTTTTTCTCATTTTGTCTGTCATAGTTGAAGTGTACCTATGATGAAAATTACAGGCCTCTCTCATCTTTTTAAGTGGGAGAACTTGCACAATTGGTGGCTGACTAAATAATTTTTTGCCCCACTGTATCTGTATACAGATATACAGATATCAGTTGGTCACAGATAGACCAGAAAAACAGTCAACATCTGGTGTGACCACCATTTGACTCATGCAGCGCGACATCTCCTTCACATAGAGTTGATCAGGCTGTTGATTATGGCCTGTGGAATGTTGTCCCACTCCTCTTCAATGGCTGTGCGAAGTTTCTGGATATTGGCGGGAACTGGAACATACTTTCGTACACGTCGATCCAGAGCATCCAAAACATGCTCAATGGGTGACATGTCTGGTGAGTATGCAGGCCATGGAAGAACTAAGACATTTTCAACTTCCAGGAATTGTGTACAGATCCTTGCGACATGGGGCCGTGCATTATCATGCTGAAACATTAGGTAATGGAGGTGGATGAATAGCACGACAATGGGCCACAGGATCTCATCAAGATATTTGTGTGCATTCAAATTGCCATCGATAAATTGCAATTGCATTTGTTACCTGTAGCTTATGCCTGCCCATGCCATAACCCCACAGCCACCATGGGGCACTCTGTTCACAACGTTGACATCACCAAACTGCTTGCCCATACAATGCCATACGCGCTGTCTGCCATCTGCCCGGTATAGTTGAAACAGGGATTAATCAGTGAAGAGCAAACTTCTCCAGCGTGCCAGTGACTATCGAAGGTCAGCAACAAACACAAAGATGGGAGCATATAAATCATTTTTGTGGATAGAGAGTAGGAGAGGATTAGTGATATATAATGAGAAGGATGGATGATACTGTTCTCCCACAAGTGGAGAGCTGAACAGACATGGGGTACATGATGTAGATTAAGAAATGGAGGAAACTACTCTACACTCTACCGTACATCTCAACAATGTAGAGTAATGTCCTCTCCTTTTCTTAACCTACACTGATCTGAGAAGACATCTGGATAAATACCTTTCAAATCAGCGAAGATTAAAGAAATAAGAGAGGGAATGGCACGCTATTCCCTATGAAGTGCACTACTTTTGACCAGAATCAATAGGGCTCTGGTCATAAGTAGTGCACTATATACAGACGAAGGATCTTAATTTGATCACTCTTTTGTTGCTGAGAATGTAAACTTGCAGTGTGTTCAGGGTTTAAAAAGGCTTTTAAATGTTGAAATTTCCACTTTAAAATGTCAGACTTGATTTGCCCCAACAAAAAAGTTGTCAACCCCTACACAAATTTCCATCAATTATAATTCACATTTCCTGTTGCTGCAGGATTATTTTCCAGCTATCGCAAACTAGCTCAAATTAAGATCCTACATCTGTAGAGAATATGGTGTAATTTGGGACACACCAAGGGAGAGTAAGTTACTTCACATTATTTGATCTCCACCATACAGCACTACACTGATGTGTCATAAGTCATCATGTTATATCATAAGTCATGCCATATGTCATCATGTTATGTATGGATTACATAAGGCTGATCTGTGATCCATCATGCCATTGTTTGCCGTAGCTTTATGACGGGACTACACATTAATAAAGCTGATCTGAGATCTGTCATTCCTGTGTTTCCCATAGCATAATGTTGATACTCCTCAGTAAACATGCCCTGAGGAGTGTGTTTTCACCATGTTCAGCAGCGTGAGCTGATTATGCTGTTATCGTTGGCATGACCATAAAAACCCGGTTATGGCTCATAAAAGAGCTATGCTCCGGGACACACTGAGCCCGAACAGTGTGTAAACATCATAAAACGGAGGCAGCACAATATCATTGAGTAAGTGCGCGCACACACACACCCACAAACATATAGATACGCAAGTGTCAAAGTCTGGCCAGTTGCCAAGAAGGAAGGGAGGAAGTGTGTGTGTGTGTGTGTGTGTGTGTGTGTGTGTGTGTGTGTGTGTGTGTGTGTGTGTGTGTGTGTGTGTGTGTGTGTGTGTGTGTGTGTGTGTGTGTGTGTGTGTGTGTGTGTGTGTGTGTGTGTGTGTGTAGGTGTGTGTGTGTGTAGAACATTTCCTGTATGATAGACTATGGCATTAGGTTCCTCTCTTCAGGTAAACTTCCTTTCGGAGTACAAGGTCCGAAACATTAATGATACACTGTAACTGATCACCTTTGAAGTTATTACATATAATAAACCATGTTGACCTGGGGAATGTCATTGGATAATAGTTACCACTTATCAATCACTGATGAGAGTACAAATAACAAGCCGATAATAACCATATAAGAGAGTGTTAGTATATGGGTATATCGGGCAATGTGCAATCAAAGTTTGATGAGGACAAAAAGGGAACACTAGGTCTCCTTGAACAAAGTGGTGAAATCATGCTCAAGGTCACATCGACAGATGGTTCACCAACTTCGCTTGGCGATTCAAACCAGCGACCTTTTGGTTACTGGCCCAACGCTCTTAACCACTAGGTTACCTGCCGCCCAATTTTCCCAATGGTAAAGCAAGCAAGCAAGCAAGCACGCACGCACGCACGCACGCACGCAATGTGGAAACTTGCTGACTGCACATAGTTATATGTTATTGTCATGATAAATATCAGTACAATAACTTTTAGGTATAAGGAAACGAAAGTGATACTTCCGAGTATAATACAACCGATTGTAAACTTATTCATTCAGAAAAACAACATGCTCTCTGTTTATGACACTGTGGGGTTGGAGTCATATGTGAGCAGACTAAATAGTTATAGTGAGTTTACATAGCCTTTAGAGTAGCCTCTGATTTTCAGTTGTCATTTCCATTTCGTACAGTACTTTTTACATTTAGAGTTGACCAGCTGGTTGACCAGCAAAGACTTGCTTTGAGAAAGGGCTTGTAGCTAGAACATAGACAGTAAAAAGCCTGCTTTCGATCCTTGTCATTGTTTCTCTGTACTATAGACTATAGCCCTTTGGACTGCTGTCAGAGTCTAGGTGATGTTGGTAAGACGGAGTCAGGCGCAGGACACAGAGATGAGTAATAATAGTAACTTTACTCAAAAATAATATTCCAACAAGGAGAACGAAAATCCAGAATCACATAAACGAGACAACTGACAACAATAAACATGCACAAAACCATGATGGCTCCAGAGGGTTAAATAGGGAAATAATTCAAACGTAACGGGAACCAGGTGTGTACAATACAGACAAAACAAATGGAAAAAGAAATGTAGATCGGTGGAGGCTAGAAAGCGAACGCCGCCCGAACAAGGAGAGGCACCAACTTCGGCGGAAGTCGTGACAACTGCAACAAGGAGGGACTACCTGCGCTTGTCCAACAAGGGCATGCCTAGACGTGCATTTCCATGTAATCAAAACTGTTTTGGAATCAAATTTTATATAGGAAAATCTTGTTGGAGGGTGATGGAAAAAAAGTACAGAGGGGGAGGTTTCCGGATGGGCTAGGTTCTGTTCGGTAACTATATCCCATCACCAGAGAGAGTACCAGTCCAAATTTGGGACCAGAAGAATGGTCAAAAACATTACAAAGCGAACACTTCTATCTTTCAGCTGTGCACCTGGTGATTGAACGGGTAACCAGGTGCATATTTGGGAATTGCTCTTAATGTCTTCAGGAAGGTGCTGGGGCTCCATGGCCGTTTTCAACCTTCGGCACCTGGGTGGAGGCCCCAAAGTAATTCAATGACAGAGCTCTGCTGAAAAACGACATTCCCTGCATGCCCTCCCCCTCGAGCAGTTTGTTTTGTGGCTTGCAACACACAGCTGGTAGCCCCCAGTTTCCTGGTTTACTTCCATAAAATCCCTCTCACTGAACATGGTGAGTGGGGATCGCCTAGTGCCATTTAAATATTGCCAACTGGCTGGTTATGAGAGCCGCGTACCTATACACCTGTCAGAGCAGGTGGCTCGGACTTCCAGTCTATTGAGAACCGAAGGAATAGCCTGATTACTTAGCTCGATGGACCGGCTTAATTCCTCAGTGCTGAGCACCTCGTCTCTACATCGTTTGCGAAATTTTGCCCTATGTGTTGCCTGGGTCTGCCACCAAATTCCGATCCATCTTTGCCAAGCAGAGTAACACCTTTCTAATTCCACTGGCTTTAGTCCGCAGACTTTTCGGTCGGAATTGCAGAAGATACTTCAGAAAACTTTGAACATTGGTCCAATAGATTTTTCACGTGGATGGCGCCAAACCACGCGCTCCACATTGGCTATACAACTCAGACACGCCTGTAATTAGCCATGGAACACAGTCCTCCATCGGCATTGCCCTCTGACATTATTTGGAGTCACTCCTGTATTCAGGATAGACTGGACCGGGTATTGTCAATGCGTTTTACTGAAGGGTTTTTACCCAGAATGAAGCCTTCATATTCTGTCAAAATGTCATGTTTTTCACCTCGCCTCTGGTTAGGCCCTCGAGCTTCAATAGTGTATGACACACAGTCAACCACATCACTCTCACTGCCCTTCAAAGTCCCCCCGGTGCAGCTTTGCTCCCTCAGTTCCAACCGTGTTCCACCACTGCTCTGACTGGCCGCGCCGCTGCCGACCACTCACTATCGCCCCCCGGCAAAGTCCCAGGGTTCTCCCTGGGCTTCAGCCGCGTTCCACCACCATCGTTCCGCTGCATGTATTGACCTGATTCAGGCTGCTGTCTGTCAGTCGAAAGCTGGCTCACCAGCATAGCGTGCTTCCATGCGATAGTACCAGACTTAAGTTTATGGGCGACTTTGAAATGTCGGTCTATCCGCCCGATGTTCTGCTTGGGACAAAGCCCACAGGCGCGTTTTAGTCTGCTGTTCATAGCTTCTCTCTCCTGCCTGCCTGCGTGTGTGCGTGCCTGTTTGCTCCACCGACCAACAAACTAACTCTAAATAGTGCACTACTTTTGACCATTGCCCAAGTAGTGAAATATGTAGTGAATAAGGTAACATTTGGGACTCATACCATATAAAACAAAACAATTCTACCAGTCATCATCGTCAATCAAGCGATGAAATATCAAATGCATGCTTCCCTGTGAAGATATGCACGACAAATTATCCTTTGCCTACTAGACCTACCTGCCTTGCTAACTCATCAAAGGCACTTGTTTTTCATGAGACATGCGCTGTCATATTCTCCCCACTCTTTTGCATGTAAATGTTGATAGCTGTACAAAACAGTGAGGTTGCATTTGAATTGGCCCCATATTCCCTATGCATTACTTTTGACCAGGGTCTTCTGTGTCGAAATGGCACCCTATTCCCTATATAGGGCACTACTTTCGTTAAAAGCGCTATGAGGGCCCTGGTCAAAAGTAATGCACTTTATAAGTAATAGAGTGCCCGTTGGGATGCAGACTGAGTGTGTTGTCAAGGGCTTCCTATACTTTCCCATCTGTGAAGCCTAGGAGAAAACTGAGAATGAACAGTGACTCATGGGACAGAGTTGCACTCAGGCTGATATGGTTATAGCTGGCAGAAAAACAACTACAACTGGTGCCTCTTTCGCATTAACTCTCTCACTCTCCCTCTCCCTCTCTCTTTGTATCTCCCTCCCTCTCTCTCCTTTACCGTCAAATATAGTATAACAAGCTGTTGCACCTCTTAATCCCCTTTCTGCTGTGTTATTGTCAACAAGCTGATTGCAACAGCAAAGAGTGCTTAAAAGTGTATGATTTCATCCAACAGGAAGGGCCTGTGTTGACATGAAAAAACTGGATCACATATTGTAGATACCAGCAGTGTGTATTCTATTGTGGAGATACAAACCACACTGGGGGGGGGACAAACAACTTTGAAACACTTACGCCCAAACAAAATAGTATTCCTCACATCATCCTCCTTTTTTAATGATTGTTGTTTGTGCTGTTTAAATAAAGTTTTTCAAAGTAAATAGTTTTCCTCTTTGACTAGAAGACAGTGACTACTTTGACCTTTGATTTGAAAGGTTGGCTTGCATCTATGCAAATAAGACAGCAGATCACAGTCGGGTTGTCAGGCTAGACATTTGCATACAAGACTTTCATAGGGGAAGTCACTGGCTGGCTATGACAGTGTGTGTGTGTGTCACAGGAGGTTGGTGGCACCTTAATTGGGGAGGATGGGCTTGTGGTAATAGCTCGAGCGAAATAAATGGAATGGTATCAAATACATCAAACACATGGTTTCCGTGTGTTTGATGCTATTCCATTTGCTCCATTCCAGACATTATTATGAGCCATCCTCCCCTCAGCAGACTGCGGTGTGTGTGTTTGTTTGTTTTCCTACTCACATGTCAGTCCTCGGGCCATATTTCAAACACGGACACTCCTTCTATACTCAAACGAGAGGATTCCCAGCAACCAGTCCTTCACACGTTTGTCTTGCTTCCTCTGTTCCTGTGTGAAACACACCTGCAAAATGCAAAAACTATGTCCACAAACACACAAATATACTTTTGTATTATCAGGGCTGCCAGTGTCAGCCCTGAGGCCTCCATGCCTGACAATAATATTGAAAATAATTTGTCTCAACTACTGTAATAAACGATACATTGCCAAGCAAAAGGAAATGATCCAATTCTTGACTCTGATATGTTGTGTCATAAGTTGTAGAGCTACAAGTGTGGAGGTTAAGGAAGGTGAGGAAAGCAACTATCCCCATCACCTGTTTGGTTGAACACAGAATGTGGGAGTTTCTGTATTTACTACTGTACTGTAAACTTGGCATCTAAGTACATTATCTATTGGGTAGGTAGGTAGAGAGTGGTAAAAAAAATAAGTGTATAGGCTAAATTGATTTACAATGGAGTCTATCCAAGGACAATGACGTTGACAGCATTAAAAAACAAAAACGGATGCACATATTAATTGTATTACCTTGAAAGTTGTTCTGTTTCTTTTCCTTCTTAAAAAAAAACTATGCATCAATGTTTCAATTAATATAGGATATAGTGTTTACAAGCACTGAAGTGAGAATGCTACCCAAAAAATGCTCTGTCTTTTTCTAAAACTACGCTACTGTATGATCTGAGTGGTTCTCCCTCCTCAATATGTGTGGGCCTATTTCGTTCACTAGGCATTCTGAGTGCAACTCAACGAAGGCCTGAAATTCACCAGAGTAGCCTGTTCAACCTCTTGTCAGCCGAACGAGCACACGTGCAGAAAGCACAGTTGTTTAGCTATCGGAAAGAGACGTCCAGAGAATCCGGTGACACAGCTACTCTGTTCAAGGCTTGATTTAACATTTATTTTGATGGAATATAAATTTATCTAGGCACAAATGAGAGCCAATAATTTTACTTTCATATTCAACTAAGCTAGCTACAGTTGAAGTCGGAAGTTTACATACACCTTAGCCAAATACATTTAAGCTCAGTTTTTCACCATTCCTGACATTTAATCCTAGTAAAAATACCCTGTCTAAGATCAGTTAGGATCACCACTTTACTTTAAGAATGTAAAGTGTCAGAATAACAGTAGAGAGAATGATTTATATCAGCTTTTATTTCTTTCATCACATTCCCAGTGGGACAGAAGTTTACATACACTCAATTAGTATTCGGTAGCATTGCCTTCAACTTGTTTAACTTGGGTCAAACGTTTCAGTAGCCTTCCACAAGCTTCCCACAATAAGTTGGGTGAATTTTGGCCCATTCCTTCTGACAGAGCTGGTGTAACTGAGTCAGGTTTGTAGGCCTCCTTGCTCACGCACACTTTTTCAGTTCTGCCCAAGAAGTTGTATTTTCTTTGTGAAAGCCTTAGGGGGTTAATTAGTTTTTTTATTTGCCTTTTAAGTTGAGGCTAAAGGGGGAGATACTACCTTCCCCTAGGCATAGGATCATATGTATTATGTTAGGTTGTGGGTAAAGACCCCCTTGTATAATGGTACTTTGTTGATCAAGACTTATAATGGTATGAGTGCTGCGATGTACTTCTTTTAGTTTTGTGAGGCTACAAAATATATTTTACTGAAATGAAAGGCCTTGGATGAGGATTAATATTACTTTTCTTTTTCATACTGTAGCTACCTTCTTTCATTTGGATAATGTACTGTATATTGTATTATGTATTGTATGTTGATGGCCAGTACTAATGAATATACTATGAAGTGTTTCTGTTTATTGCTTACACGTTCTGTGTGAATTATGTGGACGTGGTTGCCTTGGGTCACCCAGGGTTCAGTGCAGGGTAAGCTGCATTTGGGATATTGCACAACATTTTATAGGGACACCTAGATGTTGTTTTGTGCCTCATCCTGCTCTGTCCCCACGCTGAGTCAAGGAGAGTGTGCCCCACATGGTATGGTTAGATCTATGACAGTCTTTTGGCCAGTTAAACTGACAGGTTTAATTTTCTTCTTTTTTGTCAATTATTAGCCAAAAGAAGGATGCAAAAAAATATGCTTTGGAGGTCTCCTCTTGTCTTATCTTTATCAATATTTAAATGTATCATTTAATTAAAGAAAATTCAGGTATATTGTTGTCCAGGACTTATAATTGTATTATGAGAGTTTTATAATTGATTTATTTTACTTAGTTTTAGTTTATTTTAATTAGTTTTAGTGTGTTGTAGTTGCCAAGTGCAACATGGATTCATGCTGGGAGCAACTCTAGGGGTCCAAGCACAACTAGGGAGACAGGTTGCAATAGGGATGATGCTTTTGGGGGGTAATTGTATATTGTTAATTGTGTTGTATTTTTTGTCAGAGTGGTATTTGGAGGACAACTGGAGGACAACTTACAGTTTGTATGGATAAGTGTATAAAAATGATGGTAAGGACAGTGATATTGTAAGTATCTTAATTATCTTAAAGTAACCCATCACGGTAATCTGTGAATATGTGAGCTTGCTATAATTCCAATGGTTTGGTTGATAATAAGAAAAGAAGAGCAGTTTTAACATGGTTAAATGAGAAGAATAACCATATTTACTGTCTTCAGGAAACTCAATATATTTTATCAAAGTGGTCTGGGGAAAATAATGGGATGGTAAAAGGTATTATGATCCTGCTCATAAATCATTTGGATCTTGAGGTACAATCAGTTAAAATTGATTGTCAAAGAAGATGGATTTCCTTGAATATATTACTGGATGACAAACAGTTATGGCTCATAAATCTATATGGACCAAATGTTAACGGTCCAAACTTCTTTGAAAATATTTATAATCATCTAATTAGTCACCAAAATGTAAATAACTCTATAATAATGGTATGGGAGTACAACACAGTATTAAGTACATCAATAGACCGTAAAGGAAATCATACTATCAATTATCACCCTTTGGTGCTCAAAGAGATTACGAATATTATGGACACATTGGAACTGGTCGATAAATGGAGGCGTAAAAACCCAGACCTTGTAAGATATACTTGGAGAAAGCTAAATCAAGCTCGTCGGATTAAGTATTTTCTGGTATCCTTTTCTATGGTGCCAAAAGTGAAAAGTAAAGGACTGAGGACCGAATGCAATCAGACCATCAGTTTATAGCCCTCCATGTTACTATGACAGAGTTCCCACGAGGGCAGGGATATAGGAAATGTAATCAGAGTTTATTGACGGACAGTACTTTTTTTTAATGAAAACGAAGGAGTTTATAACTGATATTTTCTTGCATAATACAGGTTCAGCTGATCAACGTATGGTATGGGATGCCTTTAAAACAAAACTGATTCGGTCAAGAGAATAAAGGCTCGTAGAATTAAAAAAAGTCTTACCTCATATTATTCATCATAATCAGACAGGATTCTTAAAAGGAAGATATATTGGAGATAGCATTACACAATTATTAGAAATAATTGAAAACTATGAGAATTTTGAGAAAGGCTTCGATAAAGTATGCCTAGAATTTTTTTACAAGTGCCTGGATGATTTCAATTTAAGAGAATCTCTTGTAAAATGGATAAAAGTCATGTTTAACACTCCTTCATGTAAAATTATAAATAATGGTTATTTCTCTGAGAATGTTGAATTGTTAAGAGATGTAAACAGGTTTGCCCTCTTTCACCAAACGTGTTTGTTATGGCCATTGAACAGATCCAATGATAAAATTAAGGGGTTAGAAATTAATGGATTATAAACAAAGGTATCCATATGGGTTTTCTTGAGTGCAAAATCGTCAACCTGAATGGTTTTATTGAGGACCTTTTTAACTTCTCCAGTTTATCTGGATTAAAACCCAACTATGATAACTATGACCCAATTACGGATTGGGTCTCTAAAAGACACAAACTTTAAATTGCTTTGTGGTCTCCCGATTAAATGGGAGGATAGTACAGTTGATGTGCTTGGTGTACACGTTCCTGAAAAGTTGAATGATCTTGCAACTATCAATTTTGATAGAAAACCTAGCAACATTAGATAGCATCTTGAAACTGAACAATTCTCTAATGATATGACCGTTTACCTATCTATTCATGATTCTACCGACTCCATGAGAATCTTCTTTCAAGTTATGATGGCAAAAATATTTCATTTTACTTGGAATGGAAGACCAGATAAACGTTAAATGGGTATATTTATTTAATGAATATGAGTTTAGAGGGTGAACACTATTATATATCAAAGCATTAAACCTCTCTCTTAAAAACGATATCTAAATCCAAATGGGGTTTCCAGTAGGCCACTAAGAGAGGCACATCCAATGTTTAAAAGGGGGCTCTTGCAGTTATTCAGGTTAAAACGATACATTTCTGGTGTATTGACAATGGAACCCTGTTTAGAGTATTCTTATTTTTAAATGAAGCCATACAGTGTTGGCTACAATTCAAATGTTATCCTCCAGACGAGGCAGAATGTGTATTACAGCAAATAATATGGCTAAACTCCAATGTACTGATAGAGGATACAACATAATTATTGGAGAGAATGTATAAGAAAGGTATCATATTCATGAATGACATTGAAAACAACAACGGTTGAATTGTGTTATACAACCAACTAATCCAGGTGCATGGAGATGTACAGTACCAGTCAAAAGTTTGGACACACCTACTCATTCAAGGGTTTTTCTTTATTTTTACTATTTTCTACATTGTAGAATAATATTGAAGACATCAATATTAATAAGACATCAAAACTATGTAATAACACATATGGAATCATGTAGTAACCAAATAATTATTAAACAAATCTAAATATATGTTAGATTTCAGATTCTTCAAAGTAGCCACCCTTTGCCTTGATGACAGCTTTGAACACGCTTGGCAATCTCTCAACCAGCTTCATGAGGTAGTCACCTAGAATAGATTTCAATTAACAGGTGTTTTCTTAGAAAAAGGAGCACAGCCCCTGCTCCTACATCGCTTGCATTGGTGTACAAAGCAAATGGATGATGCAAATCCGGAGCAGCCAGCTCTATCTTCTAAAAATCCTCCTGACAGTCAGGGCCCCAACGGAAAACAACTTTCGGACTTGTAAAACCTGTTAGTGGTGCAACAACCAGGGAAAAGTTCTTGCAAAAAGTCTGGTAGTAACCAGCCATTCCAAGAATTCGCGCAGTTCCTGGCAAGAAGCTGGTACCTGAAGTTTATTGATGGACTCCACTTTTGCCAGGACCGGTCGGAATTTCCCTTGCCCCACCACCTTCGTGAGATATTGCACTGTTGCTTGAGCAATTTCACTGTTTGACAAGCTAGCTCTCAAGTTGGCAGCTGCAAAATGATCAAACAGACTCCTAACATTCTGAAGGTATTCTGGCCAGTTGGTACTAAATACCACCACATTGTCCAAATAAGCCTCAGCATCTTCCAGACCACGTAGAATGATGTGCAAGAGCCTTTGAAACATGGCTCCGACATTTTGTAACCCAAACGGAAGACAAAGTTCTGAAAACAAACCAAAAGCAGACTCTTTGGCGCGCCCAGT
The DNA here is from genome assembly GCF_018296145.1 of Oncorhynchus tshawytscha. NCBI lineage: Eukaryota > Metazoa > Chordata > Actinopteri > Salmoniformes > Salmonidae > Oncorhynchus > Oncorhynchus tshawytscha. The sequence goes on from NC_056435.1 coordinate 15,263,893, forward strand.
TTGAGGAACCTGCCAATATCCCTTCAGCAGATCGAACTTGCTAATGTACTTAGCAGCGCCAACACGGTCCACACAATTGTTGACCCTGGGCAAAGGATACGAGTCAGACTTGGTAATGTCATTGAGTTTCTCAAAATTTGAACAAAACTGCAGAGACCCATCCACCTTAGGTACTAATAGACAGAGTGAACTCCATGGACTGTTGCCATGTTGTGTAATGCCTTGCTCAAGCAGGAACTTACTGAGGAGTTTCTCTCTCTTTTCAGGATTCACTCGATAAGCATGTTGTTTGATTGGTGCAGAATTCCCAACATCAATCTCTGAGTTAATCAGCTGTCCCACAGGCACAGGGTGTACTGGATTTACCTCATGCTTTTGAGGAAGACTATAGTCAACGGTGACAGCAGTGGCCACAGGCAGAAGATCACTACCGGTTTCCACAGACTTCTCGGACCGATCGTAGCGGATGAAATATGGTTTCAACATATTGATATGACACAGGCAGTTTTTTTTCTATGCTCTGGTGTGGCGATGAGGTAATCCAGATTACAAATATTTTTCACTATGGGGTAAGGGCCTGAAAAGCGTGCTTGCAACGGTGACCACCGAATGGGCAACACAACCAGGTCTTGTGAAAAGGATGGCTTCGGGCCTTCAATTGTACCAAACTTTCCTTTTCGTTTGTGGCATCTCCAGATTCTCACTGGCAAACTCACAGGCACAGTACAATCTGTGTCAAACGGCGCTAACGTGCTCCAACAGATTTGTTTTCCGGTTTAAGCAACAACCTCTCTCTCAGCAAGCTCAAAGGACATCTGACATGATGTCCAAACACAAGCTAATTCGGACTAAAACCGAGAGATTACTGAACAACAGCCAGCACTGCAAACCGTACAAGAGGAACCCCTTCATCCCAGTCTTTCTCAAACTCAAAGCAGTAAGCTCTTAAAATAGACATCAAAGTCTGAAATCTCTCAATAGCATGTTGAGACTCTGGGTGGTAGGCACAAGAGGGTCATTGGGTAACACCCACCTGCTGAAGAACTTGCTGGAAGACCATTGACATTAAAGTACAACCTTGGTCTGATAGCACTACCTGTGGAAGTCCAAACATTGAAAATAATTTCACCAGGACCTTATCAATACAGGGAGCCAAGATTTTCCTCAGTGGAATGGCCTCAGGAAAACAAGTGGCAGCGCATATATTGGTTAAGAGAAACTGGTTACCACTCTTTGCTTTGAAGGACCAACACATTCCACTAGAACACTGCTGAAAGGTTTGGCAAAAGCAGGAATAGGCTGCAAAGGAGCAACCGGTACGGCTTACTCCGGTTTACGGAGGTTCCTACCCAAGATTTGACGGTACATGGCCCCATCCATCGTCCATTTGATGTGGTGAAGTTGTCCTGTCCCCTTAGCAGAAAAACACTCCCAAAGCATAATGTTTCCACCTCCATGTCTGACGGTGGGGATGGTGTTCTTGGGGTCATAGGCAGCATTCCACCTCCAAACACGGCAAGTTGAGTTGATGTCAAAGAGCTCCATTTTGGTCTCATCTGACCACAACACTTTCACTCAGTTGTCCTCTGTATCATTCAGATGTTCATTGGCAAACTTCAGACGGGCATGTAATATGTGCTTTCTTGAGCAGGGGGACCTTGCGGGCGCTGCAGGATTTCAGTCCTTCACGGTGTAGCGTGTTACCAATTGTTTTCTTGGTGACTATGGTCCCAGCTGCCTTGAGATCATTGACAAGATCCTCCCTTGTAGTTCTGGGCTGATTCCTCACCGTTCTCATGATCATTCCAACTCCATGAGGTGAGATCTTGCATGGAGCCCCAGGCCGAGGGAAATTGACAGTTCTTTTATGTTTCTTCCATTTGCGAATAATCGCACCAACTGTTGTCTCCTTCTCACCAAGCTGCTTGGCAATGGTCTTGTAGCCCTTTCCAGCCTTGTGTAGGTCTACAATCTTGTCCCTGACATCCTTGGAGAGCTCTTTTGTCTTGGCCATGGAGAGTTTGGAATCTGATTCAATGATCAATGATTGATCAATGATTGCTTCTGTGGACAGGTGTCTTTTATACAGGTAACAAACTGAGATTAGGAGCACTCCCTTCAAGAGTGTGCTTCTAATCTCAGCTCGTTACCTGTATAAAGGACACCTGGGAGCCAGAAATCTTTCTGATTGAGAGAAGGTCAAATACCTATTTCCCTCATTAAAATGCTAATCAATTTATAACATTTTTGACATGCGTTTTTCTGGCCTTCACAGTCCGGAACCTCCTGAGACGGTCCACAGTCCGGAACCTCCTGAGACGGTCCACGGTCCGGAACCTCCAACAACGGTCCACGGTCCAGAACCTTCAATGACGGTCCACGGTCTGGAACCTCCTGAGACGGTCCACGGTCTGGAACCTCCTGAGACGGTCCACGGTCCGGAACCTCCTACGACGGTCCACAGCTCGGAACCTCCAGCAACGGTCCACAGTCCGGAACCTCAAACGCCGGTCAACGGTCGCGAACCTTCAGCGAGGGTCAACGGTCCGGAGCTTCCAAACACGGCGTCCAGTCCAGCTCCATGGCAGGAGCGCTCCTCTGCGCCGATGCCCAGTCCAGACACGGCGTCCAGTCTTGCTCCATGGCAGGAGACTTCCTCTGCACCGATGTCCAGGCCAGGGCCGGTGTCCAGTCCCGCTCCATGGCAGCAGCCTTTCTCGGCACCGAGGTCCAGTCCAGGCACAGTGTTCAGCCTGGGTCCATGGCTGGATCCGCGGGATGAGTGGGTTCTTCGTCCCGCACCAGAGCCTCCCCCGATGCTGGCGGATCCGCGGGATGAGCGGGTTCTTCACCCCCCCTACCCTCCCCATTTGGTTTCAGGTTTTGAGGCCGGAGTCCGCACCTTTGGCGGGGGGTAATGTCATGCCCTGACCATAGAGAGCCATTTTTTTCTCCATGGTATAGTAGGTCAGGGTGTGAATAGGGGGTGATCTAGTATTTCTATATCTATGTTATGTTCTAGTTTCTTTCTATGTTGGTGTTTTGTATGATTCCCAATTAGAGGCAGCTGGTAATCGTTGTCTCTAATTGGGGATCATATTTAAGTCGTTATTTTTCCCACCTGTGTTTGTGGGATCTTGTTTCTGTTTCGTTGCCTGTTAGCACTTCATTGACTTCACGTTTCGTTCTTTCTTTATTGTTTTTGTGAGTTTCACGAAATAAATATGTGGAAACCATATCAAGCTGCACCTTGGTCCAATGATTCTAGCGACGACCGTGACAAAATGTTGTGCAAATCAAATGATACAAACCCCCCCAAAAAATACATTTTAATTCCAGGAAGTAAGGCAACAAAATAGGAAAAATGCCAAATGGGGTGAATACTTTTGGAAGTCACTGTATAAGGTCCCACAGTTAACAGTGCATGTCAGAGCAAAAAAACAAACCATGAAGTTGAAGGTATTGTCCTTAGAGCTCTGAGACAGGATTGTGTTGAGGCATTGAAGGTCCCCAAGAACACAGTGGCCAACATTCTTCAATGTAAGAAGTTTGGAACCACCAAGACTCTTCCTAAAGCTGACCGTCTGGCCAAACCAAACAAACGGGGGAGAAGGGTCTTTGTGAGGGAGATGACCAAGAACCTGATGGTCACGCTGACAGAGCTCCAGAGTTCCTCTGTGGATATGGGAGAACCTTCCAGAAGGACATCCATCTCTGCAGCACTCCACCAATCAGGCCTTTATGGTAGAGTGGCCAGATGGAAGCCACTCCTCAGTAGAAAGGACTTGACAGCCCACTTAAAGACAGTTGTGTAAAGTACTTAAGTCGTTTTTTTTGGTATCTGTACTTTATTATAACATACATTTTCCCTGACACCGAAAAGTACTCGTTACATTTCGAATGCTTAAAAGGACAGGAAATTGGTCCAATTACGCACTTATCAAGAGAACATGCCCGGTCATCCAATACTTCCTCTGATTTGGTGGACTCACTAAACACAAATGCTTCATTTGTAAATTATGCCTGAGTGTTGGAGTGTGCCCCCGACTTAAATAAATAAACAAGAATATGGTGTCGTCTGGTTTGCTTAATATAAGAAATGTGAAATTATTTATACTTTTACTTTGATACTTAAGTATATTTTTGAAATTACATTTTATTTATTTATTTATTTATTTATTTTACCTTTATTTAACCAGGTAGGCAAGTTGAGAACAAGTTCTCATTTACAATTGCGACCTGGCCAAGATAAAGCAAAGCAGTTCGACAGATACAACGACACAGAGTTACACATGGAGTAAAACAAACATACAGTCAATAATACAGTATAAACAAGTCTATATACAATGTGAGCAAATGAGGTGAGAAGGGAGGTAAAGGCAAAAAAGGCCATGGTGGCAAAGTAAATACAATATAGCAAGTAAAACACTGGAATGGTAGTTTTGCAATGGAAGAATGTGCAAAGTAGAAATAAAAATAATGGGGTGCAAAGGAGCAAAATAAATAAATAAATAAAAATTAAATACAGTTGGGAAAGAGGTAGTTGTTTGGGCTAAATTATAGGTGGGCTATGTACAGGTGCAGTAATCTGTGAGCTGCTCTGACAGTTGGTGCTTAAAGCTAGTGAGGGAGATAAGTGTTTCCAGTTTCAGAGATTTTTGTAGTTCGTTCCAGTCATTGGCAGCAGAGAACTGGAAGGAGAGGCGGCCAAAGAAAGAATTGGTTTTGGGGGTGACTAGAGAGATATACCTGCTGGAGCGTGTGCTACAGGTGGGAGATGCTATGGTGACCAGCGATCTGAGATAAGGGGGACTTTACCTAGCAGGGTCTTGTAGATGACATGGAGCCAGTGGGTTTGGCGACGAGTATGAAGCGAGGGCCAGCCAACGAGAGCGTACAGGTCGCAATGGTGGGTAGTATATGGGGCTTTGGTGATAAAACGGATTGCACTGTGATAGACTGCATCCAATTTGTTGAGTAGGGTATTGGAGGCTATTTTGTAAATGACATCGCCAAAGTCGAGGACTGGTAGGATGGTCAGTTTTACAAGGGTATGTTTGGCAGCATGAGTGAAGGATGCTTTGTTGCGAAATAGGAAGCCAATTCTAGATTTAACTTTGGATTGGAGATGTTTGATATGGGTCTGGAAGGAGAGTTTACAGTCTAACCAGACACCTAAGTATTTGTAGTTGTCCACGTATTCTAAGTCAGAGCCGTCCAGAGTAGTGATGTTGGACAGGCTGGTAGGTGCAGGTAGCGATCGGTTGAAGAGCATGCATTTAGTTTTACTTGTATTTAAGAGCAATTGGAGGCCACGGAAGGAGAGTTGTATGGCATTGAAGCTTGCCTGGAGGGTTGTTAACACAGTGTCCAAAGAAGGGCCGGAAGTATACAGAATGGTGTCGTCTGCGTAGAGGTGGATCAGGGATTCACCAGCAGCAAGAGCGACCTCATTGATGTATACAGAGAAGAGAGTCGGTCCAAGAATTGAACCCTGTGGCACCCCCATAGAGACTGCCAGAGGTCCGGACAGCAGACCCTCCGATTTGACACACTGAACTCTATCAGAGAAGTAGTTGGTGAACCAGGCGAGGCAATCATTTGAGAAACCAAGGCTGTCGAGTCTGCCGATGAGGATGTGGTGATTGACAGAGTCGAAAGCCTTGGCCAGATCAATGAATACGGCTGCACAGTAATGTTTCTTATCGATGGCGGTTAAGATATCGTTTAGGACCTTGAGCGTGGCTGAGGTGCACCCATGACCAGCTCTGAAACCAGATTGCATAGCAGAGAAGGTATGGTGAGATTCGAAATGGTCGGTAATCTGTTTGTTGACTTGGCTTTCGAAGACCTTAGAAAGGCACGGTAGGATAGATATAGGTCTGTAGCAGTTTGGGTCAAGAGTGTCCCCCCTTTGAAGAGGGGGATGACCGCAGCTGCTTTCCAATCTTTGGGAATCTCAGACGACACGAAAGAGAGGTTGAACAGGCTAGTAATAGGGGTGGCAACAATTTCGGCAGATAATTTTAGAAAGAAAGGGTCCAGATTGTCTAGCCCGGCTGATTTGTAGGGGTCCAGATTTTGCAGCTCTTTCAGAACATCAGCTGAATGGATTTGGGAGAAGGAGAAATGGGGAAGGCTTGGGCGAGTTGTTGTTGGGGGTGCAGTGCTGTTGTCCGGGGTAGGAGTAGCCAGGTGGAAAGCATGGCCAGCTGTAGAAAAATGCTTATTGAAATTCTCAATTATGGTGGATTTATCATTGGTGACAGTGTTTCCTATCTTCAGTGCAGTGGGCAGCTGGGAGGAGATGTTCTTATTCTCCATGGACTTTACAGTGTCCCAGAACTTTTTGAGTTAGTGTTGCAGGAAGTAAATTTCTGCTTGAAAAAGCTAGCCTTGGCTTTTCTAACTGCCTGTGTATAATGGTTTCTAGCTTCCCTGAACAGCTGCATATCACGGGGCTGTTCGATGCTAATGCAGAACGCCATAGGATGTTTTTGTGTTGGTTAAGGGCAGTCAGGTCTGGGGAGAACCAAGGGCTATATCTGTTCCTGGTTCTAAATTTCTTGAATGGGGCATGTTTATTTAAGATGGTTAGGAAGGCATTTTAAAAAAATATCCAGGCATCCTCTACTGACGGGATGAGATCAATATCCTTCCAGGATACCCCGGCCAGGTCGATTAGAAAGGCCTGCTCGCAGAAGTGTTTCAGGGAGCGTTTTACAGTGATGAGTGGAGGTCGTTTGACCGCTGACCCATTACGGATGCAGGCAATGAGGCAGTGATCGCTGAGATCTTGGTTGAAGACAGCAGAGGTGTATTTAGAGGGGAAGTTGGTTAGGATGATATCTATGAGGGTGCCCGTGTTTAAGGCTTTGGGGAGGTACCTGGTAGGTTCATTGATAATTTGTGTGAGATTGAGGGCATCAAGTTTAGATTGTAGGATGGCTGGGGTGTTAAGCATGTTCCAGTTTAGGTCACCTAGCAGCACGAACTCTAAAGATAGATGGGGGGCAATCAGTTCACATATGGTGTCCAGAGCACAGCTGGGGGCAGAGGGTGGTCTATAGCAGGCGGCAATAGTGAGAGACTTGTTTTTAGAGAGGTGGATTTTTAAAAGTAGAAGTTCAAATTGTTTGGGTACAGACCTGGATAGTAGGACAGAACTCTGCAGGCTATCTTTGCAGTAGATTGCAACACCGCCCCCTTTGGCAGTTCTATCTTGTCTGAAAATGTTGTAGTTTGGAATTAAAATTTCTGAATTTTTGGTGGTCTTCCTAAGCCAGGATTCAGACACAGCTAGAACATCCGGGTTGGCTGAGTATGGAGGAGGAGGAGGAGGCTTCTAATGTTAACATGCATGAAACCAAGGCTATTACAGTCACAGAAGTCATCAAAAGAGAGCGCCTGGGGAATAGGAGTGGAGCTAGGCACTGCAGGGCCTGGATTCACCTCTACATCGCCAGAGGAACATAGGAGGAGTAGAATAAGGGTACGGCTAAAAGCTATGAGAATTGGTCATCTAGAACGTCTGGAACATAGAGTAAAAGGAGGTTTCTGGGGGCGATAAAATAGCATCAAGGTATAATGTACAGACAAATGTATGGTAGGATGTGAATACAGTGGAGGTAAACCTAGGTATTGAGTGATGAAGAGAGAGATATTGTCTCTAGAAACATCATTGAAACCAGGAGATGTCATTGCATGTGTGGGTGGTGGAACTAATAGGTTGGATAAGGTATAGTGAGCAGGACTAGAGGCTCTACAGTGAAATAAGCCAATAAACACTAACCAGAACAGCAATGGACAAGACATATTGACATTAAGGAGAGGCATGCTTAGTCGAGTGATCAAAAGGGTCCGGTGAGTGGAGAGGTTGGTTGGTGATTTAGACAGCTAGCCAGGCCATCGGTAGCAAGCTAGCATAGGATGGAGGTCTGTTGTTAGCCACCTCTTGCGTTCTGTCAGTAGATTAGTGGGGTTCCGTGTGGTAGAGGGGATTAATCCAAATCACACAACAACAAAAATAAAAACAATAGATATAGTTATAGATGCCCAAGAAGAAAACATAATAATAATCAAAATAAATAAATTGTCCGATTGTCTATTCAGATAGCAGCCGGTAAGATAGCTAACGGTTAGAAGGCCGCAGATGGGCGTTCAGGTAACGTCGCGACGGAGGAGCCAGCCGGATCTCCTTCGGGTAGATAACGTCGGCAGTCCAGTTATGAAGGCCCGGTGGGGCTCCGCGTAGGCAGTAGAACGGGTCCGGATAGGTGACTGCAGCCCAGGAGTGATTGATGGAACTCAGGAGTGATTGACGGAGCTGGCTAGCTCCGGAATAATTGATGTTTGCTCCGGAATCGACGAAGGCCGATAGTCACACGGATAGCAGCTAGCTAGCTGTGAGATCCGGGTATGAATGTCCAGAGAGCAGTCGAAATCCAGGGACATGGAGAGAAATTGGTCCGGTATGTTCCGTTCCGTTCCGAGCCGCGCTGCGCCGTACAGAACTGGCGATAGATTTTCGAGCTAAAGGATAGCTGATGACCACAAACCGTGGTTAGCTGAATACTAACGATTTGCCAGTAAAGGAGCTAACTAGCTTCTGGATTAGCTTCTGGCTAGTTTCAGGCTAGCTTCTTGGAGTTTCTGGCTAGCTTCTTGGAGGATTACAGATTTGAGGTAAATAATA